>NW_024722227.1:20247329-20290024 GCF_018991925.1 Homarus americanus | reverse complement strand
GGGAGGACATTCTACACTCAGCTACTGGACCAGCAACATCTCTCACAGCTCCTCACCTAGTCACTCCTAAGCACTGCGCTGTACAACAATATATATACAGAAAGCGCATTGTGAGTTTCTGTCCTACCTCATTCCTGAGTGGAGATATCTACATGTACGTACGTTTGTGTGCCCATACAAAGAGATAATAGACAACTAAAGAGAATTGACAACTGGCCACATACAGTACTCTACAATATATGAGCAGTAAATAAGTGTTGCTTTCATATTCTTATGTAGAGTAATGACGATATGTTTTCAGATATGCTCACTTACATATGCGATCTCACTTTTTTTCTGTACCATAATGGTTAGCTACTTCCATTGTTCCATTTATTAACATTAAATAACATTACTTAAAACAACCATATTAATTTTTTTACATAAGTTTACTACAGCTACAACCAGGGTCTTATTTTCTTCAGTTTTATATGTATAACCAATCAGTCACTGGTTTTGTAAACATTAACGAAAACAATGCCGTCTCATCTCCTTATTTGTTTTAATATTCTATGTATTATTAATGAATTGTATTGTTCATTTTGCACACATAAACAATAATTCAATAAACAATAAATTCAGAAACTTTAATTAAAATATATATGAACAGTAAATAAGTGTTGCTTTCATATTATTATGTAGAGTACTGACAATATGTTTTCACATGTGCACACTTACATACGCGATCTCACATTTTTTCTTTACCATTGTAGGAATTCGTGGTATAATATTGTCTAGCACTCAGGATGGATGGAAACTCTAAGGTGGTTTTCTTGTATAATATAAGTTATATGATAGACAGTCTGGTGCTGGAGGTGCCGTGTGGTGAGAAGCTGCTCAGTAGAGACGTTCGGTGACTAGCGTGTTGAAGGAGGTAGATGTGCAGGAGCTTCGTTAGAGAAGATGTTGCCTGTTGCTGGCCTCCTGGTTGAATGAAAGCTGGACAGCGTGGAGCTTGCTGGAGGAGGTGTTGCGTGTTCAGGAAGATGGGCAGAATGAGAGCTGGTTGGTGAGGAAGCTCAGAGAAGGACAGCTGGTGGGTCGCCATGCTCGCTGGCGGGAGCGAGGACCGCCAGGTAGGCGAGGAGAAGCGAGGGCCGCCAGGCAGGTGCGGAGGAGGAGGAGTTGCTTGTTCAAGAAGAGAGACCAGAATGAATCTCAATGGAGAGACAGAGCTTATATACCCAGCAGCCGTGAGTCCTCTATGAGTCATGTTGGGAAAACCCGAGAAAGTCGCCGGTCTCTAGTTCCGTTGCTAGGTTACGGTAACATCTGCTGTCGCCGCTCGCTTGGTTGCTAGGATACAGCGGCGCATCGGAATGCGGATACACAGTTGTAGGGGAGACGTCCACTACACCATTGATGGTTAGCTACTTCCATTGTTCTATTTATTAACATTAAATAACATTACTTAAAACAGCAATATTAATTTTTTACATTATTTTACTACAGCTACAACCAAGGTCTTATTTTCTTCAGTTTTATATGTAGAACCACTCGGTCACTGGTTTTGTAAACAACGAAAACAATGCCGTCTCGTCTCCTTGTATGTTTTAATATTCTACGTATTATTAGCCTAATGAATTGTATTGTTCATTTTGCACACATAAACATTAATTCAATCAAAAAGAAATTAAGTATTAAACAATAATGAAGCATTTGTACATAAGAGAAATTACACTGTATAGTGCATGTCTGAACTTTGGCGGGCTGCTCAAACCCGTCGAAATTCGAGTTTCCACCGTCGAAATTTGAAATTGCGTAGTTTTTTTTTCAAATATAAAACGTTGAATTAAAACTTGCGAAATTTGAGAACCTACTGTAGACTGTAAAAACCTCGCAAAATTAAAATTGTCCAAATTTAAATACAATTTCCTATGGAGAAAATTTATTTGAGTGGTACTTTCGATGTTTGGCTAAATTTTGCCTTATTTACCCTACATTACTTTTTGGGGCAAATTACTACCTGTAATAAAGCGTCGTCCAAGACGAAAAATACAGGAATAAACTCTTGCTTTTGCGGAAGGATATTTTTCGCTCGAATTAGTGTGCTAGTCGCATAAATCGAGAGATTAATTCCGTTAATAAACTCACACCTACAGAGACAACTCAGACACATGATACATTAAAACCTGCTTCAGCCTACGGTGAATGTACTACAGGTACTCCTTGACTTACGACCGCCGCAGTCGTATAAAATATTTTTCAAATTACATATTTTCGAATCCTGACATTAGTGATCGAGCTGAGTACTGGCAAAATTTTCCTTTGTAATTCCCTTTAGAATGGCTGGCAATCGTAAAAGTGAGAGTTCTCGTGCTGAGAAGAAAAAGAGACACCCATTTTAGAATTTCTATGTATTATTTTCGCCTTTTCGACTTACGACTTGGTTGTCGGGACGGAACCCCGTAGTAAGTTGAGAGAATATATATATATATATATATATATATATATATATATATATATATATATATATATATATATATATATATATATATATATATATATATATATATATATATATATATATATATGTATGTATGTATGCACGTATAATAAAATCCGGATGCCAGAAATCCGGACCACCGGAGAATCCGGACTTTTCGAAAACTCACTTTTTTTTTTTTTAGCTGGCTTTTGTGTGTATGTGCGCATGCATGAGCGCCACAGCTGCACAGCGACAAGCGACCACTTGGTCGCCACTTTAAAACGAGCAATCAAACTGTGACAACGTATGTAATTTTGAGTCCTACTCTTTCCATTTACAGAGTACTGTACAAGCCCATAATAATGGCTCTTTAAGTAGATAAACTTCGTTGTGTGAAGAGAAAGAAGAACACGTTGAAATTGAGTGACAAACTTGAAATAATTAAGAAAATAGAACTTGGTGTGAGCAATTCTGTTCTAATGGAAACACACGACATTGGAAAGTCTACAATTTATGATATATAAAAGGCAAAGAATAAAATTCTAGAATTCTTTAAAACTGCTCGTTTTGATGAATGAAGCATGCTATATTTGCTCATGAATAAACTATCAAAATGCATCTGTTCATCTCTTCTTTATTCCTCCTTAACTTTGAATTTTAAAAGTACTGCCTGAGAATCCGGAAAATCCGAAAATCCAGACCAACTCAATCCCCAAGCAGTCTGGATTTTTGGACTCTCTCTCTCTCTCTCTCTCTCTCTCTCTCTCTCTCTTCTCTCTCTCTCTCTCTCTCTCTCTATATATATATATATATATATATATATATATATATATATATATATACTGTAAATATATAGGTAAAATCAAAATCCGGACTGTAGCAGGGATTGGATAAGTGTAATATATATATATATATGTATATATATATATATATATATATATATATATATATATGTATATATATATATATATATATATATATATATATATATATATATATATATATATATATATATATATATATATATATATATATATATAATTCATGTAGATCCACAATGAAAACGTAGATAAGATAATCTTGATAAAATCACACGGGAAAAGGGAAACAACGGAGCACCTTAGCTTTCGTCTTTATTCAAGACATCTTCAGAGGCAACCGGGTTACATGGACAGAGAGAGGCTTAAATATACAGGGTGACATTATAAAACATGAGGTCAGGTCATAATGATGTCATCCACTAATCCCCACACCAACACACACGTAGAGGAGCTTAAGAGAAGGGGGTGACGTGACTAGTCAGGTCAGGTCAAAAATAAGGGACCCACTAAATAACTATCATACTTCTAGGTCAAAGGTTTTCAACGCATTTTTAACCTTGGGCCACTGACAAATAAATTTATGTAACATATTATCAGTTTTGAACTGACCATCACTAAGGTTTATTGATTTTAATTCCTTAATCAAACTAGCTTCAACCAGAAGTCATTCTGTGACACAAGATGATTTAAATACTTCTAAGCTTTTTTCCCAAGCAATGGGATGATTATTATTCCTAACATGAACGAACAGGGCACTGTTTTCAGATGCTGTTCTGATATTGTACTTATGTTGTTTGATTCTGAGCTGCAGTGTTTTTCCTGTCTGTCCTACATAATTACAATTACATTTGCTACATGGAATACAATAAACACTTCCATTTACATTCAAACTTGGGCTATTCCTTATTAATATATTGGTAATGGTTGAGTCATACTTGAAAAAAACATTAATATTAAGAAGCTTGAGGGAGCGAACTAACGGGAATAAATTCATTACGATAGGGCTAAGTTATTAAGTTGTGGCAGGAAAGCTTTTAGGTCCTCATTACTTGGTCAGAGACATAATACATCATCTACATATCTAAACCAGACTGCTGAACGTGGTAAAATATTACTTAATAGTTTCTCTTCAAAGAATTCCATATACTGTGTATATATATATATATATATATATTATATATATTATATATATATATATATATATATATATATATATATATATATATATATATATATATATATATATATATATATATTATATATATATATATATATATATATATATATATATATTATATATATTATATATATATATATATATATATATATATATATATATATATTATACATATATATATATTATATATATATATATATATATATATATATATATATATATATATATATATGTATATATATATATATATATATATATATATATATATATATATATATATATATATATATATATATATATATATATATATATATATATATATATATATATATATATATATTCTGGATTTACACGGATTTAGTTAACGCGTTTGGTCATTTACGCGGTGCTTTGCCAGAATTGAAATGCTTTAATTACGCGGTAAATTTGGTCATTTACGCGGCGAGATGCAGGAGGGTCCAGGCGCTCCACGCCATTTTTCATTCAAGCGGTCCATTCTCGACCATATGCGGGAAGCGGCGCAGTATGGGGTGTGCATTAGGCTGCTGTTGCGTTATCGCTGACGTCATATGACGTATCGGACTGTGATTGGGCCATGCATCCTTACCTCCCTCCCCCGCTAGCTGTGATTGGTTTAATGTAATATGACGTACCCTGCCAACACAGAGAAGGAGCAGTTATCCGCGTCGGTCGCCCTGTTCTCAGTCACCCCGTGAATACTGTGTTCTATTGTTCCCGCTAATCTCGTAAGAATGGCATCCGCTGGACCCCCACCACCACATAAAAACCTTGCATTATCTGGACCCAGCCGCTTCAAGCCAAAGAAGATACAACATGCCTTAAGTTACGAAGTTAAGTACAAGATCGTACAAGAGTTAGAAAAAGGAATGAGGCAAGTTGATTTGGCGCATCAGCATTGCGTGAACGAATCTACGATCAAGAAGGACGCCGCCAAGATAAAAGAACACATGAGTATCACAAAGTCTGCAGATGCTCCAATGGTGAAGTACTGCCAGAACAAGGTGTTGCTCAAGACTGAGAATTTGCTGGTGAGCTACTTGATTCGTCAGGCAAGACGGAACGTGGCGGTGGACACGCGGTCAGTTCAAGAGTATTCACGTGAACAGTACGTAGCAGTGGCACGTAAGATGGGAATTGCAGAGCCCAAACCCTTCACTGCTTCCTCTGGGTGGCTGCAAGGGTTTAGGAAGAGGAACAAGATCACCAACAATAACGTTGTTGGTGAAGGAGTGAGTGCTGACCGTTTTCCGGCAAGTGATTTTCCTCCATTCTTATGTGAAATTATGGAGGAAGGACAGTACACCGACGACCAAGTGTTCAACATGGATGAATCCGGTTTGTTTTGGAAAAAGCTACCTACCAAGACCTTTGTTGTCAAGTCTTCCAGCAAGTGTCGGGGCCGGAAATTGCAGAAGGAGCGCATCACCGTTTTGTTTACCACCAATGCCTCCGGTACCTGTAAGCTCAAGTTATCGGTGATCCACAGAGCCCGCAAGCAGCACGCTTACAAGAACATGGACATGACCAAGCTAAATGTCCTCTGGCTAACTGCACGTAATGCGTGGATGCTTACTGCTTTGTCCCTCTCCTGGTTTGTCGACTCTTTCGTTCCCGACGTCAAGAAATTCTGCGAGCAACAGAATGTTCCATTCAACATTTTGTTGCTCCTTGACAAAGCACCAGGACACTCGCCCCTACTGTTGGATCGTCACCCCAATTTAAAAGTGGTCTTCCTTCCTCCCAACACTACGTCGTTAATCCAGCCCATGGGCCAGGAGTTGATATGCAATGTTAAGGCTGCATTCTCTGCAAAGAAGTTTAAGCTCCTGAACGACTGTATCAACACCAAGGATGAGTTGCGTAACCTGGGTGACACCGATAGCGGGAGCGACGAGGAAGAAGAGTTGGTGAGCAAGAAGTTTGCGTCAAACAGTTATGGAAGAAATTCAACGTCAAGAAAGCTGTTGATTTCTTGGTGGAGGCATGGGGGCAGCTGTCTGTGGCAACGATTCGTCATGCGTGGCGGCATGTGTTGCAAGGTATCCCAGGTGGGAGGCAGCGTCAACCTGTGACTGGTGAGGTTCAGTCTGTTGCAGTGGCAGTGGACCTTGCAAGAGAAGGTGCACAGAGTGTTACAGCTGCAGGCTTCTCCGAGACCACCAACGAAGACATTATGGAGGTGATCAGGGATCCTGAGGTGACTGCCGACGAGATGTTGGAAGACGATGACGTCAGTGAAGATGCAGGTGGTGTGGCAGCCCGAGAAGAGCATAAGTTAAAACATGGTAATGTAAAGGATGCCATCGAGTTTGCAGAGAAACTCAAGCTCGTCCTTTCCAACGACCCTGACGATCACCGCTATGAAGTCTTCAATAACCAGCTGCTGCAGACTATGGAGCCATACATCAAGATGTATCACGAAAACATCAACGCTAGTCGTCAGCGTAACATCATGGACTTCTTTGCCCGCAACCCACCACAGCCAGCCCAAGCCAGTGAGAGTGACAGTGATGTTGACTTTGAGGGATTTGTCAAGGAGGCCCTGACAACTATGGTGGAAGGTGATGGTGATTCACCTGAGGGCCAGTTATCTGCCCTCTGCCTCGGAACCAGCCGCCATTTCCGTACGCCGACCAATCTTTTCTACTAACGTAAGTGTTAAACCTTGATTTTTCTTTTACCTGGTACAGTATATTATTCTCTTATTGATATTTATCTTCTATGTTATGTGTGTGCATACCATCATAAAGTTAAGATGTTATTTTTACTAAAATGTACGTATTGTGTCGGGAGAAAGTGGAGTTTGGGGGTTCGGCTCAGTCTCTATTTCAATTAATCCCATATGTTCTGTTATTTCATTTACGCATCTCTCGTTTTACGCGGGCCTTCACGGGTTCAATTGACTGCGTAAATGCAGACTATGCTGTATATATATATATATATATATATATATATATATATATATATATATATATATACACACAGCTCCTCCCCGACTTACGACCACCCGGACATACGACCGCCTCAGTTGCACCAAAATTGTGTCAAATTACGTGTTTTCGAGTCCTAACGTCAGTACACAGACAACATTTTCGTTTCTAATTCACTTTAAAATGGCTGGCAAGCTTAAAAGTGAGTGTTTTGTGGTGCTGAGAAGAAAAAAGAGACACACCCATTTTAGATTTTATATGTATTATTTAAGCATTTTCGACCTACGACCTGGATTTCGGTCCCTAACCCCGTCGTAGGACGAGGAGCAGCTCTGTGTGTGTGTGAGTGTTTGCGTGCGTGCGTGCGTGCATACATACATACGTACGTATGTACATATATATATGTTGGGTCTTCGTTTACGCGGTCAATTGAACCCGCGGAGTACTGTGGGGTACGAGATGTTGGTTCAAACTCAGGATGGGATGGAGAAAGGAAACTCACAATGTGCTCTCAGTATACATATTGTATTGGATGTACAGTGCAGCTTGGTGCTGGGAAGTGGCAGCGTGGTTACAAGAGTGTTGTAGAGAGAGCTGGTTGGTGAGGATGCTCGGAGGAGGACCAGCTTGTGGGTCGCCATGGTTGCCGGCGGGAGCAAGGGCCGCCAGGCAGGAGGAGGTGTTACTTGCTGGTGGCTGTGGGTAGTAAGAATGGTCACCCCGAGGTGTGGGACGCCATGGTCGCCGGCGGGAGCGAGGGCCGCCAGGCAGGAGTGGAGGAGGAGTGTTGCTTGAAGACTGGTTGTAGGTAGAAAGAGGTAGGTCACCACGAGGTCAGGTCTTATATAGCGGGGGTAGGCGTGGCCTAATAGTTGACCTCAGTCGTGTAAGGCGGCGCTGGTTGACCTAGACACGGGGTGCAGCTGGATTCGTGGGTCGGCTCGTCAGCGACAAACAGCGTTTGTAGGGGAGGAATCCACTACAGTACCGCGTAAAACGAGAAACGCGTAAATGCAATAACAGAACATATGGGATTAATTGAAATAGAGACTGGGCCAACCCCCAAACTCCACTTTTTCCGACACAATACGTACCTTGTAGTAAAAATAGTATCATAACTTTCTGATGGTATGCACACACACATGATATAGCAGAGAAATATCAATAAGAGAATAATATACTGTACCAGGTAAAAGAAAAATTCAAGGTTTAACACTTACGTTAGGTTAGGTTAGGTTAGGTTAGAAAAAATCAAGGTTAGGTTAGGTTTAACACTTACGTTAGTAGAAGAGATGGGTCAGCATACGGGAATGGCGGCTGGTTCCGAGGCAGGGGGCAGATTACTGGCCCTCAGGTGAACCACCATCACTAACCATCATAGTTGTCAGGGCCTCCCTGACAAATCCCACAAAATCCATAGCGTCACTGTCACTTTCACTGGCATGGGCTGGCTGTGGTGGGTTGCAGGCGAAGAAGTCTGTGATGTTACGCTGAAGGCTAGTATTCATGTTGTCATGATACACCTTGATGTACGGCTCCATAGTCTGCAACAGCTGGTTATTGAAGACTTCATAGCGGTGATCGTCAGGGTCGTTGGAAAGGACGAGCTTGAGTTTTTCTGCAAATTCGATGGCATCCTTAACATTACCATGCATTAACTTGTGTTCTTCTCGGGATGACGCACCACCTGCATTTTCACTGACGTCATCGTCTTCTAACATCTCGTCGGCAGTCACCTCAGGATCCCTTATCACCTCCATAATGTCGTCGTTGGTGGTCTCGGAGAAGCCTGCAGCTGTAACACTCTGCGCAGCTTCTCTTGCAAGGTCCACTGCAACTGACTGAACCTCACGAGTCACAGGTTGACTCTGCCTCCCACCTGGGATACCTTGCAACACATGCTGCCATGCGTGACGAATTGTTGCTACAGACAGCTGCTCCCATGCCTCCACCAAGAAATCAACAGCTTTCTTGACTTTAAATTTCTTCCAAAACTGTATGATGCGAACTTCTTGATCCGCCAACTCTTGTTCTTCGTCCTCGTTGCTCTCGCTATCGGTGTCACCTAGGTTACGCAACTCATCCTTGGTGTTGGTACAGTCATTTAGGAGCTTAAACTTCTTTGTAGAGAATGCAGCCTAAATGTTGCATATCAACTCCTGGACCATGGGCTGGATTAACGACGTAGTTTTGGGAGGAAGGAAGACCTTTTTTATGTTGGGGTGACGATCCAACAGTAGGGGCGAGTGTCCTGGTGCTTTGTCAAGGAGCAACGAAATGTTGAATGGAACATTCTGTTACTCGTAGAATTTCTTGACGTCGGGAACAAAACAGTTGTCAAACCAGGAGAGGGACGGAGCAGTGAACATCCACGCCTTACGTGCAGTTAGCCATTGTACATTTAGCTTGGTCATGTCCATGTTCTTGTAGGCGTGCGGGTTGTGTGGATCAGCGTTAACTTGAGTTTATAGGTACCGGAGGCATTTGTGGTAAACAGGACGGTGATGCGCTCCTTCTGCAGCTTCCGGCCCCGACATTTGCTGGCAGACTTGACAACGAAGGTCTTGGTAGGTAGCTTTTTCCAAAACAGACCGGATTCATCCATGCTGAACACCTGGTCGTATGTGTAATGTCCTTCCTCCATAATGTCACGTAAGAATGGAGGAAAATCACTAGCTGCAACACGATCAGCACTCACTCCTTCACCACCAATGTTAATGTTGGTGATCTTGTTCCTCTTCTTAAGCTCTTGCAGCCACCCAGAGGAAGCAGTGAAGGGTTTGGGCTCTGCAATTCCCATCTTACATGCCACTGCTACGTACAGTTCACGTGCATACTCTTGAACTGACCGTGAGTCCACCGCCATGTTCCGTCTTGCCTGACGAATCAAGTAGCTCACAAGTAAATTCTCCGTCTTGAGCAAATCTTGTTCTGGCAGTACTTCACCATTGAAGCACCTGCAGACTTTGTGATGTCCATGTGCTCTTTTATATTCGCTGCACATTGAAGCACCTGCAGACTTTGTGATGTCCATGTGTTCTTTTATATTGGCTGCATCCTTCTTGATAGTCCTGATCGTAGATTCTTTCACGCCATGCTGGCACGCCAAATCAACCTGTCTCGTTCCTTTTTCTAAATCTTGTGTGATCTGGCACTTCACTTCGTAACGTAGGGCACGTCGTATCTTCTTTGGCTTAGGGCGGCTGGGTCTAAGTAATGCAAGGTTTTTCTGTGGCGGTGGGGGTCCAGTGGAAACCATTCTTGCGAGATTAGCGGGCACAATAGAACACAGTTTACACGGAGTGGCTGGGAGGAGAGCAACTGACGCGGCTAGGTCAAGTGGCTTCTTCCCTCCCGTCGCAGGGCACGTCATATTACATTAAACCAATCACAGCTAGCGGCGGAGGAAGGTAATGATGTGTGGCCCAATCTCAGTCCGATACGTCATATGACGTCACCGATAACGCAACAGAGACATACACTGCGCAACCTTACTCGCACCGCTTACCTAAGCATGGCGGGAGGTTTGAATCCAAAATTGGCGCGGCGCGGCAGGACCGCCAGCTGCTCTCCATGTAAATGACCAAATATACCGCGTAAATCAAGCATTTCAATTCTGGCAAGGCACCGCGTAAAAGACCAAACGCGTAAACCAAAACCGCATATATCCAGACTCAACTGTGTGTGTATATATATGTATATATATATATATTTATATATATATATATATATATATATATATATATATATATATATATATATATATATATATATATATATATATATATATATACACAGTCATGCGCCGGTTAACGTCCTAGATACGTTCTTGGAAACGTGACGTTAACCAAAATGGACGTTGTCCGATCATCACATAAACTTTTTATTTATACTTATGTGTATGTGGAATACTATATACGTACATATACACTTTTACTCTTAAATCACTACTTAAATATGATACAGGTGATTAATTTTTATCTTTTGTGCAAAATACATGAAGTTTATATTAAAATTATTCACTGTTTTACAAGGATTCCAGCAACGCCAGCAAATGGGGGGAGAGAGAGGGTGGGAGCGAGCGAGGGGGCGTGGGGGGAGGGGAGGTAGTACGTTTGACAGTTGGCACAGGCCCAGGTCTAACGAGTGTATATTTATCAGTTCTTAAGTGACTAAGCTTCTCTCTTATAAAAAGCCAGTGAAATGACCTGGGTGAATATAATTAACATAGCTGGGATTCTTGTAACATACTGATTAATTTGAATATAAACATGCTATAATTTGCACTAGACAAAACAATCTTAGTACCGTAATCAAATTAGTACATGTGCACTCCAGCTTTGCACTAAGAAATCTATGTAAATCTACCCAAAAATACAGTTGAAAAACTTTTTTATAAAATGTACTACAGTACTGTACACTAATGTACAACAATTTTTATCTCTTGAGCAAAATATATGACGTTTTTATTCAAATTATTGGCTGTCTTGCAAGGATTCCAGCAATGCAAATTATATTCTCCTAACTTTAGTCTGAGATATTATATAAGATAAAAATTGTAAGCCTAAAAGCCTGGCTGGGGACTGACGGCTCCACCACCCAGCGAGTGGTTGGAGGGGGGTGGGGGTTGAGGTGATAAGTTTGGAAGGTCTCTGTGTGCTTATTTAACAGTCCTACTTAGTTTCTCATTTTAAAATGCCAGTGATATGACCTAGAAAATATAATTAGCATAGCTGAGATTTTGTAAGATACTGATTTATTTGAATATAAACATGTTGTGCACTAGACGATAACAATTTTAGTACCGTGAATCAAATTAGTACATGTGCAGTCCAGCTTTGCACTAATTTATTTTATGTCTATTTTAGTATGGTGTGTGAATGTAAATGGGTGAAAATAAATGAAGAAATTTATGTAAATCTACCCAAAAATACAATTGAAAAACTTTTTTATAAATGTACTACAGTATTGTACACAATGTACTACATTTTATATCTTGAGCAAAGTATATGACGTTTATATTCAAATTAATCTCTGTCTTGCAAGGATTTCAGCAATGCAAGTTATATTATCGTAACTTTAGTTTGAGATATTATATTAAATAAACATAAAGAAATCACCAATCTTTTATCTTGAACACGAGGGTGGTGGGAAGAAGGGAGGGGAGGGGGGGGAGGGGCGGGAGGTGAGGTTGTGGGTATGTGTTGTTTGGGTTCACACTCAGGATGGGATGGAAAAAGGAAACCTACAATGTGCTTCTGTATACATGTTGTATTGATGTACAATGCAGCTTGCTGGGAAGTGGCAGCGTGGTTACAAGCGTGAGGTAGAGAGAGCTGGTTGGTGAGGATGCTCAGAGAAGGACAGCTTGTGGGGTCGCCATGCTCGCTGCGGAGCGAGGGCCGCCAGGCAGCTGCGGAGGAGGAGGAGGTGTTGCTGCTGGTTGGTGTAGGTAGAGAGGTCACCACGAGGTCAGGTCTAAATAGCGGGGTAGGCGTGGCTTAGTAGTTGACCCCTGCCCGTGGGCGGCGCTGGTTGACCTAGCCCACGAGGCACACTGGGAATTCATGGTCGGCTACTCAGCGACAAACAGCGTTTGTAGGGGAGAAATCCACTACAATACTCCCCCTCCAGGTGGTAGGAGACGTTGTCTGCAGGGTTGCATGGCACATGTGAGGCAGAACTGGCGGTGCATGCCACATTTTAGCCATAACGGCGATGGCGGATGAGCCGCCGCTAGAAGAGACAACTGTCTAGATATACACTATCTGGGGAGTAGAGAGGAGAAAAGGGGTGTGTGGGAGGCGATGAATGTTGTGCTTCCTTCACGGCAGGTACAGAGTCGTTAGATGCGCCTGCTGGGGTGTGGGGCCTGGGTCAGAGCAGGGGCTGCGTCAGCAGAAGCGGATGAGGGCTCGTGACAGCAGCTGGGTCCACGACAGCAGCAGGGTGCAAAGAGCAGGGAGTACCTGAGGGAAGAAAAGAGGTTTGTTGGTCTGCACTCAGGCACATGGGTCAAGCAGGGGCTGCAATGAGGAGCGGCAAGGGGGACTGCTGGGCCGGGGGGGCGTCTGGAGGCAGGACGGTTGTTGGTTATGATGGTCTGGGCTTCCACCCCTTTATGAGGGCCTCTGTGTGCCAGTAATACCCTTTTTACTCTTATATACTTGGCTACTATTGGTAGCTGGACGAAAGAGGAGGCTCGTGGGTAGATGTAATGATAGTATCAAGCAATAGGGAAGAAATAAAACGGTAAATACTGTAGGTAAATACAGATGACACCTATAAAATGCAAATTATTTAAAACATGAATATGAAATTAGGAGAAAGAATTTATTTGTACCAACAGACGAAATTTAGTACTAGGCCCTCAGGCTCAACATACTCACACCATTACTGGGTGGACATAATAACACTCAACCCTACTGGGTGGATATACTAATAACACAACTATTATAGCCACTTAGCACCATAAAGACCAGGGCAACTGCCACAACACCCTCAGTCAGCTAGGGGTGATACTGCCAACTATTAATTGGGGTCAAATCACTCTAAAGAAGGGCGGAATTACAACAGCGGAATGTACATCTGTATGGGTGAAGGGACGGGCACTCACTAACGGTAGAAATGCCCGCGGCGCCCTCACTCAAAATAGGCCAGGGAGTCCACCTACTTCTATTCCGATGAATTAATCCACTGTACACTCTGACGTTGAAAGTGAGACTATGAACTCAGTTTCATTCCCTACTATTATCTTCACTAACAATGCTCTGACTCAGCTATCAAAAGCAAAATTAAATTGATTACAAAGGGTTGGATGGCAACAGGTCCCAACATACAGCGTCTGCTACGAAATCCGTGGATCATATTCAAAGCTCCCTACAAACAAAGACGGGGAAACAGAGAAAACGGGGGACGTTTCCACTGGGGGACTCAGAAGGTTTTGTGGACTTTTGAGCATAATATGAATCCTTAAGGTTTTCAGGTTAGCCGTTATCACGATCATGACAAAGCTTCCCCCTTCCCCAAGATTTATATTATGCAGTAACGTTCAGAAAACACGTAAGTAGTAACATACACATTAAATGATTAATATAAAGTATAAATCCTCCTACAAAACATTGCACAAATTATATCAATAAAAATAGAAACATAATTCCCTACCAGTGGTCAGAATTGGGTAAAAGAAATGGAAATCTGTTAACATACAACTAGAATGTGACACACCTTCATAACAGAAATATATTGGGATACATGTAACATAATAGCACCAAAAATAATAGCACATGGGGTTAGGTACAACATGTCATAATAATACTGAATGGGGTTAGATACATCATCATATAATAATACTGAGTGGCGGTAAATGCATCATATCATATCATAATAATAAATGGTGTTACATACATCATATCATATAATAATAAATGGGGTTAGGTACATCATCATAGAATAATAATGAATTGAGTTAGATACCTCATATCATATAATAATAATAATAATAAATGGGGTTACATGTTACAAAATACACCCTCACATCGGTAGATAAAGTGCACACTTAAAATTTCCTTACAGAACTCAAATTTCAATGTTCATAGATCATGAAAGTTTCTTTTATGCGATTGATCAAATGCTTACAGGACACACTGAGATTTAACATAGATTTCTCAAGCTAGGACATAGATGAACGGACCCCATCAAGTCGAAGGAATGATTTGTTTGCCCTTAATCTAAAGAGTCATGTCGCACTCGCGAGAGGCAGCACCATTCAAGGGACTCCGAACGAGCGGGTATTCCAAGAATTCAATGCTAACGAAACGGTCCTCATGAGAACACCACCAAACCAAAAACTGTCTGTACTTATGGCATTTGCCATGTAGAAGTAATAGCACCATATTTTTATGCCCGAATACTCCCTGAAAGTCACGAACTCTACACCTATATACCAACAACACCCAGCCTACGAAGGACTTACCAACCGGAACTTGAGAATTCACCACTGGTATCTTTACGCATACTAGTAACAGATACCCTTCAGATGATTGCATAACTGCCAATACATCTTCCAATCTCTGTCTTTTACTACAAATTGACCATTCCTCGGCAAAATACTTTCAATAAAAAAAATCATCAGTTCTTTACCTCTCCCTTTACCACAAGTTACTTATAACTGATTGCACACTTCATTATCAACCAATGAGGGTCACTTAAAAAGCCCACTGCTTTTAAAGATCCAGTCTCACCACTGGTTTTCTCATCCTTACGGGAAATCGGGGAGCAGGAGCAACTACTGTTCTCTCCTCATCCCGTATAGCATCTCTCTCATCAGGCTCTGATTCTGAGGAAGAATCATTAGGGGGAACCTGGATGTCATTTACATGGACAAACATATCTCTGTTGATACATCTTTTCACCTTTTCTGCTGCTCGTCGAATTACTTCTGTCTCATCTGAAAGGTGGGTTAACTCGTACGCTGCCCCATTGCGTGTGACCTCAGTTACTGTATATGGGCCCTTCCACTTAGCATTTAATTTCCTACTGGTACCTGGGATAGGAGCTTCATCTCTCACCCAAACAGTTTCCCCTAGCTGTACTGTCTGATTGACTCTATCTCGGTTTGCTACGTTCCGGAATTCTCTAGACATTCGTTCAGAAGTTTCTTTAATTACTCTGTGAGCTTCTTTCAACCCTTCAGTACTCTCGTTTTCTATTATTGGTAACTCAATTCCCACTTGTCTCTGTGCATGCCGGGAGAAGAATGCGAAGTGTGGCTGCACTCCAGTCGTTGTGTGAACAGAAGTGTTCAACGCATATTGGGTCGGACCCAAGAATCGTGGCCAGCGACGCGGGTTATCTTCACACATTATTGACAAAATGTTCTTAAAAGTTCGGTGCATTCTCTCCGTGATACTGTTACCTCGGGGGTGGTAAGGCAAGGTAAAATACACTTGAATGTTAGTTAATCGACAGAGCTCCCTGAATTGTGCGGCAGTAAATTCTCCTCCATTATCCGCAATCACTACTTTAGGACTACCGAAGACATTAACAAACTTTTCAAATTCACGGGTAACTTCTTGCGTTGTCTTCGTGAGCAATGGATAGAAGTTAACGAACCTTGAGTAATGATCTATGATCGTTAACACATATCGGTAATCATTGATCCCGGAATGCATGTCGGTTAAATCCACCGAAACTCGTTCCAGTGGTTTGCTTACGACTGGTAGTTCTTGCCAAAGTTGCGTAAGTCCCTTAGTTCCCTTGAACCTTTGACACGTCTCGCATGATGCTACATAATCAACACAATCTTTACGGTAGTCAGGCCAATAAAACAAATTTGCTACTCGGGTGATGGTCTTCCACCGTCCTAAATGACCTGAGGTGGCATTGTAATGCGCCAACTCTAATGCGGCTTTACGTAAATGTTGAGGGATTACTAGACAATACTTCAATGCTTTATCGAGTTGTTCTTTTACTAGGTACAACACTCCATTTATTACTTCAAAGCTATCAACGGTGGCCTTTGGGTACTTATGTTGTGGAATTTTACCTCCTGCTAAATACTGTTTTAACTCTTGCCACCTGGGTTCTTTTTGTTGTTCTTTACCAAAGTCCGCCTGTGTGAAACATTCTAGTGTGGGAAATTGAGCGGCAACATGGTCGTGCATGACTTTTCTCAAGGTTCTGACTGGTCGACTTAATGCATCAGCCACTACATTAGCTCTACCGGGTTTATATTCAATGTTATAAGCGTAATCTCTCATTTCTAAGATCCAAAGGTTCATTCGCTGACTTTTGGTTTTCTTTCTAAAGACGGAGGTTAGAGGTTGGTGATCTGTCTTAATTGTAAACTGCGTACCCCAAAGAAAATGATGGAAGAACCTGCACGCTAATACAATGCCTAACGCTTCTTTATCTGTGGTGGAATAACGAGTTTCTGCCGGCTTTAACTTTCTAGAAAAATAACCCACTGGTCGCAAAGAGCCATCTTCTTGTATCTGATTAAGGGAAGCGCCTACACAGAAATTGCTGGCATCACTATGCAGTTCGAATGGTTTATAAATATCTGCCTTGATGAGAACTGGGTATGAAGCTAGTGCTTGCTTTAACTTCTGAAATGCTTCTTGACACTCATTAGACCATGCAAAATCAACAGTCTGTTTCGTTAACTCAGTTAGGGGGTAAGCTACTTTGGCAAACTCGGGAACATGTTTACGGTAAAATCCACACATACCCAAAAATTGGCGGACTTGTTTAACATTAGTTGGGGGTTTACACTCAGTCAAAGCTTGGACATTTTCTGGGTCAGGCTCAATGCCTCTCTCTGAAACTACATGTTCTAAGATATTTAACTTGCTTATGGCCAAATTGACACTTAGACAAATTTAGTTTAATACCCATTTCTTCAAATCTCTCAAATACTCTGGTGAGTCTTTGCAACAAGGTGGGGAAGTCAGGAGCCCATACTATTACATCATCAAGATAGTTTCGTACCCAGTCGTCAACTGCTAATGGAGCTAATACTCGGTTTACTTCTCTAGTGAAAACGGCAGGACTAGCTGAGAGCCCAAACGGAAGGCGGGTGAACCTCCATAGATTGTACCCATCGCTAAAAGTAGTTAGATCTCGGCTACTGTCGTTAAGGATGACCTGATAATATGCATCCTTCAAATCTTATGTGGCATAATATTTATTTCCCGCAGCTTTCTCTACTAATTCGTCAATTCGTGGCAAGGGTTGTATGTCGACCTTCAAATGCTTATTGACCGCTCGAAAATCTAAGCACATACGCTTTGAACCGTTGGGTTTTGTTACCAGAACAATGGGGGATAACCAGGCGGCAGTCGATGGTTCAATGATATTACGATCCCTCATATCTGTTATCATTTCTTTAATTATCTCCTTTGCTTTCTCGGGGTGTCTATACTGTGGTCCTCGGACAGGATTGTGGTTGGCGAGCTGAATGTTAGCGGGTATACCAGCAATTGACCCTATTTCATGTGGTCCTAAAACAAACAAGGAATCATGAGCTAGAATTACTTTCCGCAAATGTTTACGCATTTCTCGGTCTAGATGGTTCCACGGTTGGTTTCTAATTAACTCGTTCAACTTCTCTTGTCTAGTGGTTCCTCCTTTTACTTCGTCACATTCCGGTATCATACTGTTGGAAATCTCTTGGACATGTCTTACCTTCTTTACTGTACCGTTGGGAATTCCGGCACAAATTACACAGTCAAAGGGTGGTACTCTCTGATCATCACCTACATTGACTTTTAATTGGTTTGAGGATCTCCTCTCCCCTTCTGTTTGAATGGCTAGGTGATGAGGTGCACAAAGGGAGAATTCAGTTGAAGACTTTACTTTACACAATTTGTCATAGACCTGTTGAATATGTCCCAAGTGATTTCCTTTAGTGTCAACATACGAGATTATCTCCTCCGGGATTAACTCATATTCGCCAATGACAGTGCCAGCTCTCAAATACACTGATTTATCGGTACAATTACTTACTGGCAAATATATGCGTGAATCTGGCTGTACTCTAACACATATCTCTGGTTGTTGGTTGAAACTTTTATGCGTGAATCCTACGCTCAGAATTTGACCTATCTCTACTTTCACCTTGATGGATAAGATCGGTGCATGGTGGCCTCGTACAATAGTCTTCCTATCAATATGGAGACTCTTCAACTGTGGTGGACAAGGTACATCGGGCTTTAATGACAATCTATTGACGCATTTGATTCCTCGCATGTGATCTCTCATTACTACTTTCCCATATTCATGTGACAGGCCTGCCCAAATGAAAAGTTTCCTTTTACGTTCCCAGGTTACTCTAAATCTACCAAGGAGATCTGCTCCGAATAGTAATTCTGCATTAAAGTATTTATCATCCACCACAATGGCATGGTGTCTGACTTTCAACTGTGGTGTTACTTGGACTGTTCTGACTACTTTATCTTTAATTTTTAACTCATCTCCCGTAACACCCTGGTATCTATCTTTACAAGGTTTGATGGGTTGCAAATTCAAAGTTTTTACTAGACTCTCCTGAATTAAGGTGGCTTCACTACCTGTATCTATTAAAGCAAGACAGACCCGTTCATTTACAGTAAACCAAATGCAAGGAGACACATTGGAAGGAACCCGCTTATGTCAATATTTTGGATATTGCCGACGATTGGAGCGTCCGGGGCAGCGTTGACTGTTTCTCCGACATCCTACTTCTAAGCAATCCCAACATGAACGTGGGGGTGGATTTAAGGGGCAAGTAGAAGTATCATGATTCGGTGTTCGGCAATATGGACAGTAAGGTCCCTGTCGCTTTCCAACTAACTTTTTACGAGGACTTTCAAATAAGGCTACAGCGTGTTGATCTCGCTTACTACTGGTACCCCAAGCTCCTCCTGTTACGTTACATTCTGCCCTACTGGCTCTTTCATTCTTTATTGGAAGTTCTTGGTTCGCATGCTTGTGAACTGGCCGGATACCAGGATACCCAGTTCTGTTACTTCTCAGATAGCTATGTCGGAGTTTCTCCAATTGTTCGGCCATCGTGTCTACTGGACAACAAGGGGAATAGTAAAATATCAACTCCTCTTTCAACTGTTCTGGCAGTCGTTGGTACAATTTATCTTTCAACGTTTGTTCTTTACCTTCCATGGGCCCATACCGGCGGAAAATGGTTGTGAGAGCTGATTTAACTTGGCCCAAGAAGCGCCGGGGATCATCTTCCAAATTGTACTCTAACCGCGCAAATTTCTGCCAGGCAACTTCCAGAGGGATTGGTTTCACAAACAATTTCCGTAAGGTTGCTTTAAGTTTATCCCAATCTTCCTCATCGGTACCGAGTTCTACTTGGACCATGGCTTCAACTTGCTGGTCCATGCGGTCGGTAGCTACATACCATCTATCCCTTGAGCTAACTGCGTAATACTCTACTCTCTTACAGAATTTAGTTAAGATGGTGTCTGCGTTAAGACCAACGAGGTCGTCAAAGGACAGCCTCTGAATGTATTGGTGGTAATGGGGGCCAGGAGGTCGGCTGGGTATATCGTTAGGAGGGGGCAAAAGTGGAACCACGGCAGGAGGGGGCAAAAGTGGAACCACGGCAGGGTGAGTAGGTACAGCCGGTTCTTCCCTCCGTTCATCAAGCAAAGCTTGTTGTCTCCTTATCGTATCCATAGACTCAGCGAGTTTAGCCCGAAGAGCTTGGACTTCTGTTGCTAAATCAACAGCGGCTTTGGCCGTCATGGTCCCCTTATTTGCGTTAGCATCTGCCATTGTGTTACAACAAATCAATACTACAGGTATACCCCACTGTAAATACAATACATGCACAGTGCTCACTCAAGACCCAAGGACTGGTACTGATTTTCTGCAATACCACTAAACACTCCATGCATCAACTATTCAAAATACTGTTCAGATTATTAATCTCCCAAAAGATAATATTATTGCATGAAAAATTCACTGAGACACTTTGCCATTCACAAACTCAGTATGGTGCAACACTGTGTAAACACTTCACGAATTTCTGTACTCACAATTCTGGGTCCATACACTTGTATAACACTTTCCATATACCGTATCACCATAAGGTCCTCAGACTCCTCACATATATAATACTGTACTCTGAAAGTATACTGGCATTAGAGTTCACATAACATACGTTACCCCAAATAATGAACCGTTAGCACCTGGTTAAAATAAACTTTAAAATTATAGCATATACATAGAAATATTAATATGAGGAACTGTAAAATGCCCTGAGATATTAAGTAAATGGAATATATGTCCTACCTAACACATAAACTAAAGAATATTACAAGTACAGAATTAGCATCCACTTAACCTTTGCATATAGTGCAATGCTTCTGTTAGCACTCAGAATTAAAACACTGGGCACTCCCACGATGGAAACATTTCACAAACTAGTGCCACGGCCCAAACATGTATTCACTGTCTGTAACTAATATTGAGTTAACAACGGAAAAAAAATTTGGCAGATTGTTACACATCAAAATTCTTCCAATATTAATGAACCTTATTTACACTCTCCACTCAAGTTATTGTTGCAGGTTTCCTTTTACTTTAAACAAGACTTTTTCTAACCTAACTCCAAGGTATTTCTTTGAACTTATTTCACTCTCTCTGCAAACCACCACAAAAAGCTGTACCTCAGAAAAATATGGAACAAAATTATTAGCAATCTGAAATACTCATTAGTTACAGTGGAATGGTTATTAAATACCCGTACAGAGAAATGGTTATCACTCAGTTAAAACTACAGTATCACAGTCATTCCTCCCAACTCGATACTATGTTCATTACATCCCACCGCTGCCACCATTTATGAGGGTCTGGGCTTCCACCCTTTATGAGGGCCTCTGTGTGCCAGTAACAATTCCTTTTACTCTTATACTTATTACCATTGGTAGCGTGACGAGAGGAGGCTCGTGGGTAGATGTAATGATAGTATCAAGCAATAGGGAAGAAATAACGGTAAATACTGTAGGTAAATAATAGACACAATTATACAAATACAAAATTTATTTAAAAACGAATATGAAATTAGGAGAAAGAATTTATTTGTACCAACAGACGAAATCTAGTACTAGGCCCTCAGGCTCAACATGCTCACACCATTACTGGGTGGACATAATAACACTTCCAACCCTACTGGGTGGACATACTCAATAACACAACTATTATAGTCACTTAGCACCATAAAGACCAGGGCAACTGCCACTACAACACTCAGTCGTCAGGGGTGATACTCAAGCAACGGCCATGGGGTCCAGCCACCATGGAGTACTTTCCGACGAACTCTGAAGATCCCCGTGGATTAATTCCACCACACAAATAGCCCTACTGAGTTAGACACTCATCCACCAATGATGGGGGCTGGTAGTGGTGTGTGGCTTGGTGATCCGGGGTCACCTCGCAGGCAGAGCGTTAGGGCCAGACGAGCCAGCTATGGGGGCTATAGGTAGTCTGAAGTGTCTGACGGCCGGGTCTCACGAAGGTAACTGATCCTACTGGACCTCGGACATCTCCCCAGACATTGTGGATACAACATCCACGCTACAGACACGGCCTAGGCTGCGTTAGGGACCTGTATGGATGAAGGGACAGGCACTCACTAACTGTGACAACAACATCACGTTTCAGGGGACGTTAAAGACGTAAATATGACTTCAGTCAGAGCATATCAACTACGTTACTGTTAACACTTGCACAATCAACTATTAATTGGGTCAAATCACTTAAAGAAGGGCGAATTACAACACAGCGTGGAATGGCATACCTGTATGGATGAAGGGACGGGCACTCACTAACGGTAGAAATGCCCGCGGCGCCCTCACTCAAACCAGACCAGGGAGCCCACCTACTTCTATTCCGATGAATTAATTTTCTGTACACTCTGACGTTGAAACTGAGACTATGAACTCAGTTTCATTCTCTACTATTATCTTCACTAACAATGCTCTGACTCAGCTATCAAAAGCAAAATTAAATTGATTACAAAGGGTTGGATGGCAACAGGTCCCAGCATACAGCGTCGGCTACGAAATCCGTGGATTATATTCAAAGTTCCCATAAGACAAAGACGGGGGAAACAGAGAAAACGGGGGACGTTTCCACTGGGGGACTCAGAAGGTTTTGTGGACGTTTGAGCGTAATATGAATCCTTAAGGTTTTCAGGTTAGCTATAATCATGATCATTACAGGGTCGGTAGGACGTGGTGCTTGTGGCAGGAAGAGGAGCTGGTGTCTGCTTAGAGAAGCAGTGGTGCTCTAGGGTGTTTAACCTGCGGTGTAGAGACAGTAGCTGTAGAGCCGATGAGAGCTGCCTCTGTGTGGATAAGCCAGTCTTCCATGTTGCTTGAAGACTGGGAGCATGATCTGTTTCTCCTCCATCCAGTGTGAGTGCGAATCACCGGGGGTCACCATTTGTGGGGTATGTGATGTTTGGGTTCACACTCAGGATGGGATGGAGAAAGGAAACTCACAATGTGCTCTCTGTATACATGTTGTATTGGATGTACAATGCAGCTTGGTGCTGGGAAGTAGCAGCGTGGTTACAAGCATGATGTAGAGAGAGCTGGTTGGTGAGGATGCTCAGAGAAGGACAACTTGTGGGTCGCCATGCTCGCCGGCAGGAGCGAGGGCCGCCAGGCGGCGGCGGAGGAGGAGGAGGTGTTGCTTGCTAGTTGGTGTAGGTAGAAAAGAGAGAGGTCACCACGAGGTCAGGTCTTAAATAGCGGGGGTAGGCGTGGCTTAGTAGTTGACCCCAGCTCCGTGGGTGGCGCTGGTTGACTTAGACCACGAGACATACACTGGGGAATTCGCGGGGTCGGCTACTCAGCGACAAACAGCGTTTGTAGGGGAGAAATCCACTGCAAGGTGACAGAATGTCTGACGTTTGTTTGTTTATTTATTTGAGATAAGATTTGACAGTTGGCGCTGAAGGCCTGCCTGCATGTTTATTTATCATTACTTAAGAGTGACTAAGCTCTTCTCATAATTTTCCACCCAAACGACCTGGGTGAATATAACTTACATTGGAGGGATTCTTGTAAGATAGTAATTTGTTTGAATGTTTTTTTTTCACTTTAAATTTTAATTGTTTATTCCTTGATAGAGGAAGCGGGATCCTAGTGCTGTCACTTGGTACCCCTGTACCATAAAACCAGAAGCAACTGGCCAGTGTCACAAGTATATACAGTCATCCCTTGGTTATCGCGCCTAATTGGGACCCCACCGATAACGAAAGTACAGAACCTATGGGATTTATTCTAATTGGTTCAGGCACCCATTTTACGACCATTTAGACCCACTAAATATATATATAATGCTATGGTAAATATCATAAACACACATAGGCATGGCTAGGTTTATTACAAAGTGATGAAAAGGGTACGCTTAATACTGTAGTCCACAAAACATGTAGCTATGCTTTTTTTGTTTGGTCCCCGGTCATACTAGTCCGTTTTCTCTCACATCAGGACGCCTGAGTCCTCCGTTTTCTCTCTTAATCTTAGAGTGCACTAGAAACTTTACTATTTTTAGTAATGCCACAGAATTTGAAATTGCAACCCCAATTGCAACTTGCAATTGTTGAGGCAACTAGATATGTCTGATTACAGCAAATGTGTCATTGTCAATTTTGCCCGAACAATGGGCATTAAGCGAGTGCCCGTCGGGCAGTGCTCGATCGTGTGGACGGGGCTTAAGAGATCTCACACTCAGGATGGAGGTAAGAAGTGAAACTCACAATAGCGTTCTCTGTATATTAATATATGGTAAGTACAGTGCAGTGCTAGGGAGTTGCTGTGTGGTGAGGAGCTTGCTGAGAGGTCTTGTTGGTTGAGGAGCTTGTTGAGAGGTCTTGTTGGTTCTGGAGAGTAGAGTAGAATGATGTCCACAGTCAGCCGTATTTATACGATTCTCCAGGATCGGAGAACGAGATGCGAAATGAGCGGCGCTAATCACCGCGCAGTTCGCGAGTGAGGCCTGGTCTGTGGAACTCGCTGCTGATTGCCTGGTAAGCGAATGGCAAGTGATCAGTCAGCAGTATCCTCTACAATGCTCCCCCTCCCCTCCGAGCGCTGCAGGAAACTTGTTGTCGGCAGGGTTGTATCCCACATGTGAGACATAACGGGCAGGGGTGTGGACCACTCGGCCGCTACGGGTGACGACTCCATCTAGTGATACAAAACCTGTAGGAGAAGGAGGGTTGTGAATGAGAGAAGGTTGAACAGGCGAGGAATGTGGTGCTTCTCTCGCGGCAGGTGCAAAGTCCTCAGGCTCGCTGGTTGGGGTGTCTGGGCTCCATATGGCCGGATGCGGGATCCATGTTAGGAGCAGGATCCACGTCAGGAGCAGTAGGTGCCTGAGGATAAAGAGAGGGTGCCTAGAAATGTTGTGGACAAGGTGTTGCTGCAAGTGATAACTGCGGGCATACTGGTGCAGGCGTGGTTTGTTGGGGGTAATGCTGGGTTGGGGGCGCAACGGGTAAGGTGGCCGGCTTCACTCGATCTATGCTGACGGTGTCGTGTCTGCCATTGCGGATGATCGTCAGGAACTTCACTGACCGTGCAAAAATCTGGAAGGGTCCGTCGTAGGGTCGCTGTATGAGGGCCGGAGCTGCCACCATTTATGAGGGCCTGAGCTGCCACCATTTTATAAGGGCCTGTGTGTCAGTAACAATTCCTTTTACTCTGATACTTATTACCATTGGTAGCGTGACGAGAGGAGGCTCGTGGGTAGATGTAATGATAGTATCAAGCAATAGGGAAGAAATAACGGTAAATACTGTAGGTAAATAATAGACACAATATACAAATACAAAATTTATTAAACATTAATATGAAATTAGGAGAAAGAATTTATATGTACCAACAGACGAAATCTAGTACTAGGCCCTCAAGCTCAACATACTCACACCACTACTGGGTGGACATACTCAATAATACTCCCCAATCCTACTGGGTGGACATACTCAATAACACATAACTCTTATAGTCACTTAGCACCATAAAGACCAGGGCAACTGCCACTACAACACTCAGTCGTCAGGAGTGATACTCAAGCAACAGCCATGGGGTCCAGCCACCATGGAGTACTTTCCGACGAACTCTGAAGATCCCAGTGGATTAACTCCACCACACAAATAGCCCTACTGAGTTAGACACTCATCCACCAATGATGGGGGCTGGTAGTGGTGTGTGGCTTGGTGATCCGGGGTCACCTCGCAGGCCGAGCGTTAGGGCCAGACGAGCCAGCTATGGGGGCCATAGGTAGTCTGAAGTGTCTGACGGCCGGGTCTCACGAAGGTAACTGATCCTACTGGACCTCGGACATCTCCCCAGACATAGTGGATACCACATCCACGCTACAGACACGGCCTAGGCTGCGTTAGGGACCTGTATGGATGAAGGGACGGGCACTTACTAACGGTAGAAATGCCCGCGGCACCTTCACTCAAAATGGGCCAGGGAGTCCACCTACTTCTATTTCGATGAATTAATTTACTGTACACTCTGACGTTGAAACTGAGACTATGAACTCAGTTTCATTCCCTACTATTATCCTCACTAACAATGCTCTGACTCAGCTATCAAAAGCAAAATAAAATTGAATTCAAAGGGTTGGATGGCAACAGGTCCCAACATACAGCGTCTGCTACGAAATCCGCGGATTATATTCAAAGTTCCCTTAAGACAAAGACGGGGAAACAGAGAAAACGGGGACGTTTCCACTGGGGGACTCGGAAGGTTTTGTGGACGTTTGAGCGTAATATGAATCCTTAAGGCTTTCAGGTTAGCCGTTATCACGATCATGACAGGTGAAGTGGGTTGCGGTAAGCATCGCCCCTGACGAAGACATACTCTGCGTTGAGTAGTGCAGGAGGGATGTGTTCAGTGGTGAGGGCTGTCTTCTGGGTATCTGCAGGAGCCACTGGAATCTGGTGGAAGGAGACGCTCCAAATCAATCTTCGAGAAGATGGTCTTGCCATGGAGGTTGTGGTGGAAGTCTTGGACATGCGGGATAGGTGTACCTGTCAGGTTTGGTGACGAGGTTCAGGGCTCTGTAGTCACCACATACCCTCCAGTCGTTGGATGATGGCTTTGGAACCATGTGAAGAGGCGATGCCCATGGACTCTTTGAAGGTCGAATGATGCCGTCTTGCAGGAGTTTGTTGAATTCCGCCTTGGCTGCAGTCTCGATGTGGTGGAAGATTCCCGACGTAGGTGGTGGTGGAGAGACTCGGGGTGAGAAAAGTTCCTTGAACTTCTCGAGCAGGGGAGAGAACTCGTTGGACGGCAAGAGGCAGGTGATAGTGTCGGCGACTGCGGCACATGTACCCCGGATCGTGAGTGCTGTAGGCTCATGGATGAGGCAGAGGTTGCTTGGGTCGACGACGAGCTTGTGGAAGGTGAGGAAGTCGAAGCCAAGGATGGGTTGAGAGACGTCTGCTACCACAAATGACCAGCGCAGAGTCTTGGGAAGACCGAGGTCTAAGGCTCTCGCCTTAGACCTCGGTCTAAGAGGCGATGGGGGTACCGTTGGCAGCGAACAGGTCGTAAGAGGGTTGCTTTGATGTGTCTTGCGGTGAGGGAGGGATGATGCTGACCGATGCCCCTGTGTCAACGAGGAATTTCCTGCCGGAGATGCAGTCGGTGATATGCAGCAGTGAGATGCCTGAAGTGACAGAGGTTGTGGCGTCTACCAATCCCCGTTGATGCCGTTTCCCGAGTAGTTGCAGGGGGGGCTCACACTGTCTAGCACTAGCACCGAAGCATTGGTGGTACCAGCAGAGGGTAGGGGCACTGTACTGGGAACTGGCGGCGGTGTTCGAGGCAGGACTATACTGCCAGATTCTGGGGTCACTAAGTCTAAGGGGATAACTTAACTCTAATCTTAATTTCTAAGGGTCGCTGCCACCAGACCCCCTCTGGACAGCATGTAGCTCGTTAGGTAGCGTGCAGAGTGGACTAGGCATTGGGTTAGGTTTTCCATTGACCAGATCGATAAGGGTAAAGAAGGGTGAAACCATAACATGTCTTAATTGATTTATTCCTTATAAAACATACTGGTAAAAAACATATACATGAATTGGCCTTCCTCAGAAGAACAACGGAAATGTGGTTACTCAGATGGGCCCCAGACTCTTACATTGATGGCGTGTCATCCACCTACTTATTGCATAACAATCTGTGACCACCTTACCTCGGTCATTCCTTCTTACACTATCCCTTAACACATCAGACTGCTCCACCTGTATGGAATATAGCACCGTCGGTTATCATACATAGTAGCACCATCTCAACACACATGTTACACTCCATACCTGCAAGTATGGGACTCCTTGTGACTTTTAGGTATACACAACAGACACCTCGTTCGCACACCGCCCTCGGTGGGTAAAGACGAGGGCTTCACCTAGAGACATACCAGCACTATTTCTATGCCTGGTATTATAGGTCGCTCCAAGTGGCGACTGCAGAGTTTCTCACGGTCTCCTTATATGTAACTATTCATTTGGAGTGGTGCGCTGGAAATCCACTGGTTCACCGTGGATTGGCATAGCGGGGAGTAGGCACCACCTGTTGTGACGCTCAAAGGGATAATGGTGGCCGGGCGGCAAGGTACTCCGACCGCATGGAACCTGAGGTGACGGTAGAACGAGGAAGACTCAGAAATAACGCCTGACGGGCGGTTATCCCACCCCTTAACACATTCCTATTACACTTATATATCCGGCAAAGCTTTAAACTGTAATAACTTCTATTTATAAACCTTAATTATAGGGCGGGATATAGCCCGCTAGGACACTGACCTGAGGTGACGGTAGAACGAGGAAGACTGAGGGCATTGCCCCGCCGCTCCTCATCATGTAGGCCTACAGTTTCCAATCTCTAATCTGCACTTTTGTTTCTTATGGTTCTCACCTGAACACTTTTCGGTATATTGTCAATCATGCCTTATAAACACATATTTTAATCCTAAATTACACACTAAGGTAAGGTCTTGGTTTGCTAGTTCGTGGGAAAATTCATGGGGTTAATATCACGTGGCACCCAAGGCGGGTACATGACACGCCTTGAAACAAAGGCTGAATGTTCATGGCGGGGGTGTATCAACTTCACTTAAAACTGTAATGAGGGATTCTCCTCTCACACCTTGCACTATTTGAATACAGACATAAGATTCTCTGATCACTGTACCTGTCGTGGGTATATGTCCCGTGAGGATACGAGGTGTATTAAGTTCATACCGACGCATACAAGATATTTCCTTTCAAGTATAGTTTCTGGATCACTTCCAACACCTCACATAGTTCTGATACATTTATCCTTTTTCCAGATCATTGTTCTCATGTATTTTCATATGATATCTGTGGAAGTTATGTTCGCTTCACGCTCACAGACGTAAATAGTATGACCTTCAAACCCTGATCCACACTTAGTCCTACAGTACACTAGTCCGGCTCAACTGGACTTTAACATTCATCTTATGCATACCCTGAGTTCTCCTTAATGCTATGAATACATACACTTAATATGATATAACTGTACCTGGGTACAATACAACACATGGTCTAGGAACATTGAGTAGGTGAGTTGTCCTTTATCAATGTTTCCCGTTTTCTGAGGTTCTACAAGCGCGGTGCATTTGAATGTTATATAGCGTAATATGAATTAAATGGGGATTTTAGGAATGACAATGATGTGCGCAGTACAGGACGAAGACGTCGGGGTTTATAGGACGGGTGCGTGGGGCAGGAACAGGGCCAGCAGCAGGCATGGAGGAGCAGAGCTGCTCAAGGGTGTCCATCCTGCGGTGTAGAGACTGAAGCAGATCCTTGATGTCATGTGAGGTGTTGCTCGACTGAGGAGCGTTGATCCGGTTGACAAGATCGGAGGTAAGTGATGGTGTGGCCGTTGTCCACAGCAGCGAGTCGCGCAGCAGTGTACTCATGGAATATTCTGTCTGCCGCGGCTGCGTAGGTCGCCGGGGTCGAAGAGAAGTCCAGTGCGGACAGGGCGAGGCGAACTTCTGTGGTGAGCTTCTGTGCGTGAAGCTGGCGCAGGACAGTGTTGGGAAGCCTGTCCGTGTGCCGGGAGTTCAATCTACACATCCTGTCCCAGAGACGTGCAGGTGTTGAGTTGCCGAGGGGTAGACTTGAAAGGTCTTGCAGGTGATTGGCGCCAGGCCGCTGGTATCGCGTCTTCAGAACATCCCGTAGGGCTGCGAATTTGTTGTCAGCTGGAGGATTGGTGTTGGTCTCTGAGACTTGCGTGGCGACTTCCTTGGGCAAGGAACAGAGCAGGGCAACGTACTTTTGTTTGTCATTAGCTGCTGAGCCGGTGAGAGCTGCCTCCACATGAATTATCCAGTCCTCGATGCTGTGGTTGAAGGCTGGAAGAGAGATCCATTTGTCGTCCATTCTTGTGAGAGTGCAACACACGTACAGTATTGGGGAAGGATGAAGATTGCTACCCTCTTTCCAGGTGGATCCGCACGATCACGGTTTTCCTGGGAAGACTCGGCAGAGGGATGGGTGCAAGAGCTCAAACCATGTCTGGAATATCGCGCTATAGCTGCTCTACAGCTCGATAAACCGAAAACGCTCGTGAGATGTTGTCGACGCTGTCAGTGGCGGTTGGTCAGGGCAGGTCAGTTGGCCAACAATGGCAGCAGAGAGAGGGTGATCCTCACAGCTCCAGGGGTATTGCTGCAGAGAGAGCGCTGTGTTCACAGCTCCGGGGGTATGGCTGCAAAGAGAGCGTGATGTTCACAGCTCCGGGGGTATGGCTGCAGAGAGAGCGTGGTGTTCACAGCTCCGGGGGTATGGCTGCAGAGAGAGCGTGGTGTTCACAGCTCCGGGGGTCACTTGTAGCGTGCTGTACTCTGGGGGTCACCAATTGTAGCGTACTGTATGTGGCTATGTAATGACCACGGTCGGACATGTTAGTTAACGTAAAATCAGACAATTCATATTACGCTCAATAGCCCACAAAACATGTACCTACGCCTTCTTTATTGAGTCTCCCTCTGATGCGTCCGTTTTCTCATCGCTTCAAGACGCCTGAGTCCTCCGTTTTCCCATTTTCTCTGACTTCCTGAAACCAAACTCTCTATAAAGTAAATCTGAAGGTGAGAGAAAACACCATTGTTTTGAGTCAACTTAGATATGTCTGATTACAGTTAAAGCATACAAGATCCTTTGTGAGTGATGTTGAAAGCTTTAACTGTCTTTATTGCTCGTAACACTTGTTAAGTAAGTGAGTGTTGAGTCTGCCAGTACGAATAGCATCCAAGGATATTGTCCCTGGTTAGAGCCATGCATTTCTGAGTACTACTGAAATTAGATCATTTTGATGCCCAAACATCAGAGAATCTGATGTTTGTAGTTTAGTTAGTGTCAGTTGTCTATTCAAGAAAGCCATTAATCTCCTGAAAAAACATGTCAAACTTCTTATCTCCAAGATCTCAACCTATACCCATAGAGGGTCCTTGTCTAGAAATTCCCTCATGTTGGGAGAACTAATGTTATCAACGTGTGTAATTCCACTTTTCCTGGCAAGCTCAATCTCTGATTAGATTATAATGAATAGACGTAGGACATTCGCCTGATCGGTGGCAATTGGTTGTCATAATTAAATGTACAGTGATTGAGTTGGATGTAACTTCTGTCATTGCGTGACTGGCCTTTCTGGCATGTGACCCGCCCAGGCCTGAGTTGCCAGTTAGCCGTATATAAGTTCATGCACGGAGGAGAGCGCGACTGCTCTGTCGTTTCTCCATCATTGTCACAGGTATGAATACGATTATCCGCCCGCCATATTAAGTCAGTTTAACTCAGTAAATTTTGTAAATATCAGTGTTCATGTTCTAACAGGGAAATTGTCATTTACCCAGTGAAAGAATTAATGTACCACAAATGTCGTAGTCGTTGCTAGACGAAAGATTGTTTGTGATCGAGTTATTAGACTGCTTTGTCGTTTCTCCATCATTGTCACAGGCACAGTGTGTGTTAGTGGAATACCCAGCAGCTCCCGGGGACTGATATCTGCATACCAGCTGGCTGCATTGGAAGATGGCGTTAATTTGGCAGGATTAAACTGTGCAAGTTTGCACTTTGAGAATTAAGTCCGAACTCCCTTGCGTGGTATTGGACTCCAACCGACCTTAACAGCGTTTTTCATTTGTTGTGGTGAAACCAACTACACCCTGGGGCACTCCTTACAGTTAAATGGGCCTAAGTATTATTGTTGTTGTATATGATTGGTGATAATATATGATTAGTGATAAATAACAGGTTGAGTAGTGATCCCATAACAATTGATGGTATCAGTAAATATGTTGTGTGAGTTGAGTACATCAATTGAGGGAGAAATACTATGTTCTGCATTCTGAAATAGCGTGTTGTTATAAATAGTATTTTAATTCGGGATATGGTCGAGTGTGTCATACAGCCATCTGTAGTGATAATGACATAATAGAATGATTGTTTAATGATGTAATAAGTAATTGAAGTTGTTTAATGAATTAATAAGTAATTGTGGATCTATTTTATCAATGGTACAGTAAGACCTGAGTGTTCAATCTTGTCTGAGTGAACTCAATAGTTGTTTAATGATATAATAAGTAATGGAAGTTGTTTAATGACGTCATAAGTAATTGAAGTTGTTTAATGATATAATAAGTAACTGAAGCCCTGTCTTATGAATGATAAAGTGAGACCTGAGTGGTCCAGTCAGAGTTGAGTGTACTTGATTAACATATTGTTCATCCCTTGTGTTAATATATGTTGAATTGGTAGACTACGAGTATCACCACTCTATCCTTTCACACATTGGTTCTCAGAAAATAACTAACTCACGTGCCTAGACGCTCGCTACCTAACAGTGAACTAAGATATGTTATATTCTAATATAAAGTCTGGGTGGTGGCAGGCTACCGTTGTAGTATAATAAGTGTGGTAATAAGAAAGACATGGTTCCCAGATTAATCTATGGTTTAGAATATAACTAGAACAAAATATATTGAAGAGAATATAATATATATGAAAGAAAATGAAAAGGAAGAACATTGTCTTGGAAAATATAAGCAGAGAAATATAAGAGTTACTTATATAAGAATATATAAGAATATAAGGTATATAAAGATAAAGAATGGAAGAATAATAACAGAAAAGAATATCTGGATGATAAAATTGAAGTACAGGAAATGTGCCCATTACAAATAATGGCAGCTTAGATGGAATATAAAATGAAAGAACTCTGCCCATTACAGCTAGTTGTCAAATTTCTCTATGTTTGTCTATTTTCTCTTCGATAGGCTCACATACATACGTACATGTAAGAGATCTCACACTCAGGATGGAGGTAAGAAGTGAAACTCACAATAGCGTTCACTGTATATTATAATAATATATTGTAAGTAAAGTGCAGTGCTAGGGAGTTGCTGTGTGGTGAGGAGCTTGCTGAGAGGTCTTGTTGGTTGAGGAGCTTGTTGAGAGGTCTTGTTGGTTCTGGAGAGTAGAGTAGAATGATATCCGAAGAACGAGATGCGAAATGAGCGGCGCCAATCACCGCGCAGTTCGCGAGTGAGGCCTGGTCTGTGGAACTCGTTGCTGATTGGCTGGTATCGGAAGGCAAGTGATCAGTCAGCAGTTGTAGGGGAGAGTATCCACTGCAATATAATTTGAAAACTTATCAGTCATACTTTGTTCTTACAAGACAGATGAAACAGCTGCACTAAGCTTTGCAAGGAATTTGAAATAATTTTTTCTTGGGTGAATTACCCTGTTGGTGTAATGCTTAAAAAAATAAACCACAGCCAGGGACTTACTCAGCATTTTAAAGGTATCCAAAACATGTTCAGGGAGGGAGAACAATTGATATAGAATCTTTGTTTACTATTCTACAGTTTTCCATGTTAAAGACTTTGAGTCACAAGTTTATACATTACTTACATTACTGTAGTTACAGCAAAGGGTGGCCAGACTTTTGTGTGACTGGATCTACTGTGGGGTTTCGTGATGTCACACTCAGGATGGGTTGGAGAATGGAAACTCACAATGCGTTCTCTGCACATATATTGTATTGGATGTACAGTGCAGTTTAGTGCTGGAATGTTGCTGCGTGGTTAGAAGCGTGGAGTAGAGAGAGAGCTGGTTGGTGAGGAGCTTGCTCAGAGGAGGTGTTGCATGTTGCGGGCTCAGGTAGGGGAAGAAGGGAGTTCACGGCGAGGTGAGGGCTTATATAGCAGAGGTTGGCGTGGCTTGATAACTGACCTCCCTTTGTCAGACCACGAGGCATTGGCTGGGGAACTCGACAAGGGATCGGCTAGTCGGCGAAAAACTGCAGTTGTAGTTGTAGGGGAAATATCCACTACACTATTTCTTCCATTTTTCAGACCAAGCAAAAAATTTGTTTAGATTGTAGTGGACGTCTCCCCTACAACTGCGTAGCTGCAGGCCACCTGCGACGTCTTCCCTAGCAACCAAAGTAGCGGCCCGGGGGGGGGGGGCGTCACCAGATGCCACCTTATCCTAGCAACTGAGTCAAAAGACCGGCTACTTCCTGGGGTTTCCGTACATGACTCACGGCTGACTCACGGCTGCTGTGTATAAAAGCTCTGTCTCTCCATTGAGATTGATTCTAGCCTCTCTTCTTGAACACGCAACACCTCCTCCTCCGCCGCTGCCTGGCGGCCCTCGCTTCTCCTCCGCCTGCCTGGCGGTCCTCTCTCCCGCCAGCGAGCATGGCGACCCACCAGCTGTCCTTCTCTGAGCTTCCTCACCAACCAGCTCTCATTCTGCTCTCGGTTCCTGAACACGCAACACCTCCTCCCAGCAAGCTCCTCGCTGTCCAGCTCTCATTCAACCTGGAGGCCAGCATGTTTGGTTATGCCTAGAACCTGGATAATAAAGTAAATTAAGAGACGGCGTAACAAAAGTAAATCTGAATGTGAGAGAGAATGTAGCGTAGTGTATGTGGCCAGTTGTCAAATTTCTCTGTTTGTCTATTTTCTCTTTGCTAGGCTCACATACAAACGTACAAGTAAGAGATCTCACACTCAGGATGGAGGTAAGAAGTGAAGCTCACAATGGTGTTTTTTGTAATTATATATGTAATATTCAGAAATTTCAGTGTAATTTCAAATGCCGCGCCATTGGCGATGCTGAGTTCAAGGTCGTCTGAGGCAAGAGAGTGCTCCTGCACGTAGTGAGAGGTTTTGGAACTATTCCTATATGATATTGAATGTAGTTTACCTAATTAATAATGATTCATGAAGTTAAGGGACTATTATTAAATTTGAAATTATTATAGATCGCTTATCAGTCTGAATAATGTTACTGGTGTCCCAAGAAAGTTATTAGTAGGCGGAAAATATGTCACGTAGGCCTAAGCTAACGCCTTGGGGAGACACGAGGCTGGCTGGTCCTCAGTCACGCAAAAGCGATTGGACAGACAGGATGTCCCTGGGCATCAGTCCACAAAAACGGTCACGTGGTCTTGTCACCTGTGTTGCGCTATTGCAGTATAACAAGTAAGTCTCATTCGATCTCAGATAGGGGTTAGATAGGGCAGTGATAAAGTTATTAAGAGCTAACAGTGAGTTAATTTCAGGGTTTCCATCAGAACCCACTTGACTGCAAGAGATTGACTGCGGGAGATTGACTGCCGTTTGAGACTGCCGTTGATGATTGATGATTAGCGATTGTCGCAGTTGGAACGACCAGTGCAGGCTTGTCACTGGTCAGTGGGGATATCAAGGGATCTCTTGAGTGAACAAGTGCTCCCAACAACTAAAACGACACGGGACCAGCATCAGCATTGGGTGATCAGTTCTTCCCACGTGGGTGCACAGCACCACGTGTTTCAGTCAGCTAGAAGTATTACCTACTGGCTAGGGTCACCTGCTGGTGTTCTCTCTTCCACCCATGGACGCACTGAGAGTACACTGAGGCTATCTGAGTAAATTAATGGTTCACACTGAGACCAGGAGTCTGGGGATACCTAGAAACATTTTATCCCTTATTACAGGTGTATGTTGAGTTGGGTGAAGCATGGTTCACGGGTATTGGTGGACCCAGTAACATCTCAATAATAGTGTTAATATTTTTGTGTGTAGTTAATACCATTTTTGAGTTACTGATATTATCTTGACGTGTGTAGTTTAATATTTCTTAAAAACTTTTGATAGTAATGTTTTAATGTTTGTGTCACTAATGGAAACAGAGTGATACTGTGATTTAGTTCCTTTAATGCATTTAATTTTTCTGTATAATTCCGTCTCAGGTACAACCTTTGTTCCCCAGAGTAGTGTTTAAGTTAGGTTGAAGGTGCATCGGTTGGGGTAATATAATTTTGTTGAGTGCCCTGAAGGCCTATTCAGGGTGGAGTTAATAAGTTATTATTTTTTTATACCATTTTCTCAGTGCTGGATATAATTTTGTTGAGTGCCCTTAAGGCCTATTCATTGTAGAGTTATTAATTTCTTATTTTTTTTTATACCATTTTCTCAGTGGTTAATATTATTTTCTTGAAAGCCCTTAAGGCCTGTTTCATGTGTGCAAGCAACACTTCTTAATACTTGAGTTTATTGTTGTCTAATGAGGCATTGTCTGCGTTTCTAATAATTTCAATATCATGTATAACTTTTATTCCCCAGAGTAGTGTTTAGTTCAGTTTAAGAGTTCTTTATGTTGGTGTACCATTATTTGATTGTGTCTGTTGATGTTGGAGAATATAAGTGTCTAAATCTTACAGTGTGTATTCATCCCAGTCACAGCGCTATCCTTCCACAGGTCACGGATAATTCATTTTGTTAGTAAATTTAAGTGTTTTGTGCTGGTTTGGGATTTTTCCAAAGGGAGCTTCCACTGCAATTTCCATCTAATACTTAATAAACCCCAAGTCAAGTGAGAAATTAAAATTTCGACCGGTTACATATTTATATATATGTATATATATATATATATATATATATATATATATATATATATATACATATATATAAATATATATATATATATATATATATATATATATATATATATATATATATATATATATATATATATATATATATATATATATGTAATATTCAGAAATTTCAGTGTAATTTCAAACGCCGCGCCACTGGCGATGCTGAGTTCAAGGTCGTCTGAGGGAAGACCGCGCTCCCTGCACGTAGCGAGAGGTTGTGGAACTAGGCTTATACAATATTAAATGTAATTTACCGAGTTAATAGGGACGCGAATCATGAAATTTAATATCGGTTATTAAATTGAAAATAATTATAGATCGTTTCCCAGTCTGAAAATGTTGCGTACGTCCTAATTAAGCTGTTAATCGTCTGGTAAATAAGTCACTCCTGGAAAGCGTGAATCAGTGAGCAGGCGTGGCTGGGGAGCTGTGAGAGAGGTCAAGGACCACCTCTGTGCTGTACCCAGGAGAGACTGATCGCGTGACCTGGTTCCTTCGTTTATTTAACATCAGTACTAACAAGTAAGTTTTATTCAATCTCAGACAAAGCTTGATAGGGCGGTAGGAACAAACGGTGATGTGAGACAATAGCTAACAGCCCGGGTTTTTCAGGGTTCTGTAGACCCCACGCTGTATGATAACATCCACTGGCGGTATGAGACACGAGTGGTGAAGTGAGCGGTATGACCGTCCACTGACCTGGGTTTGAGCCACCTGTTGAGTATGGTGAGAGTTGGAGTGAACCCAGCTGTCTAGGTGCCCAACTAACGACGTGACGATCGTTTGGGGTCATCAACTCTCCTCAACCTCGGCTCACAATACCACATATCTTCAAGCAGCTTAGTGAAAACCTTTTACTAACGGGAAGCTAAAGCTTCTCTCAACTGTACAAGGTCTGAGTGGCTCACTCCCTTCCGTTTATGGATGTACTGGGGGTAAAGTGAAGCCAGCTGAGTGATACAGGGTCACACACTGGGACCAAGAGTCCAGTGGAACTTAGAGGTACGTTTCCAAGGTTGAGAAAGGCTGGTTTGGGCCTTAAACTACGGGTGCCTGTTGGTTGTGCCTTAAAAAACTACGGAGTGCAGGTGGAATCTATGTGTTAGGTTAGGAAGCATGTTTCACGGGTATTGGTGGACTCAGTAACTTCTTAATAATAGTGATAATATTTTTGTGTGTACTTAATACTATTTGTTCAGTTACTAATGTATGCTGTGTGCATTTAATATTTTCATATAATTCCTATCTCAGGTATAACCTTTGTTCCCCAGAGTAGTGTTTAAGTTAGGTTAGGAATTGTGCATCTGTTGGGGTGATATAATTTTGTTGAGTGCCCTTAAGGCCTATTCATTGAAGAGTTATTAATTTCTATTTTTTTACCATTTTCTCAGTGGCTGATATTATTTTGTTGAGTGCCCTTAAGGCCTATTCATTGTAGAGTTATTAATTTCTATTTTTTTACCATTTTCTCAGTGGTTGATATTATTTTGTTGAAAGCCCTTAAGGCCTGTTTCATGTGTGCAAACTTTTTGTCCTCTATGAGGCATTGCCTGAGGTTCTAATAATTTCAACATCATGTATAACTTTTATTCCCCAGAGTAGTATTTTAAGTTCAGGTTAAGAGGTGCTCATATTGGTGTACCATTATTTGATTGTGTTTGTAGTGTTGGAGGGAATAAAAGTGTAAATTTTACAGTGTGTCTCATTCATCCCAGTCACAGACACTATCCTTCCACGGGTCACGGACAATTCATTTTGTTTAGTAAATTTAAGTGTTCTTGTGCTGGTTCGGGATTTCTCTCAAAGGGGCACTTCTACTGCAATTACCATCTAATAATCTTTCATAAACCCCAAGTCAAGTGAGAAATTAAAGTCCAGCAAATTCTGACCGGTTATATATATATATATATATATATATATATATATATATATATATATATATATATATATATATATATATATATATATATATATATATATATATATATATATATATATATATATATATATATATATATATATATATACATATATATATATATATATATCTGTTGCCTCTGAAGATGTCTTGAATAAGACGAAAGCTAAGGTGCTCCGTTGTTTTCCCTTTTCCGTGTGATTTTATCAAGATATATATATATATATATATATATATATATATATATATATATATATATATATATATATATATATATATTGTAAGTACAGTGCAGTGCTAGGGAGTTGCTGTGTGGTAAGGAGCTTGCTGAGAGGTCTTGTTGGTTGAGGAGCTTGTTGCGAGGTCTTGTTGGTTCTAGAGAGTAAAGTAGAATGACCTCCATGGCTAGGATGAGGGGTATTTATACGATTCTCCTGGATCAGAGAAGCGAGGTGCGAAATGAGCGGCGCCAATCACCGCGCAGTTTGCAAGTGAGGCCTGGTCTGTGGAACTCGCTGCTGATTGACTGGTATCGGACGGCAAGTGATCAGTCAACAGTTGTAGGGTAGAGTATCCACTACAATACTCCCCTTCCCCTCCGAGCACTGCAGGAAACATGTTGTCGGCAGGGTTGTATCCCACATGTGAGACATAACGGGCAGGGGTGTGGACCACTCGGCCGCTACGGTTGACGACTCCATCAAGTGACATAAAACCTGTGGGAGAAGGAGGGTTGTAGATGAGAGAAGGTTAAACAGGCGAGGAATGTGGTGCTTCTCTCGCGGCGGGTGCAAAGTCCTCAGGGTCGCTGGTTGGGGTGTCTGGGTCCATATGGCCGGATGCAGGATCCACGTCAGGAGCAGGGTCCACGTCAGGAGCAGGGTCCACGTCAGGAGCAGGGTCCACGTCAGGAACAGGGTCCACATCAGGAGCAGTAGGTACCTGATGATGAAAATAGGGTGCCCAGAAATGTTGTGGACAAGGTGTTGCTGCAAGTGGTAACTGCTGGCATACTGGTGCAGGTGTGGTTTGTTGGGGTTAATGCTGGGCTGGGGGCCCAACGGTTAAGGTGGCCGGCTTCACTCAATCTATGCTGATGGTGTCGTGTCTGCCATTGCGGATGATCGTCAGGAACTTCGCTGACCGTGCAAAAACCTGGAAGGGTCCGTCGTAGGGGCGTTGAAGTGGGTTGCGGTGAGCATCGCGCCTGACGAAGACATACCCGGCGTTGAGTAGTGCAGGAGGGATGTGTTCAGTGGTGAGGGCTGTCTTCTGGGTATCTGCAGGAGCCACTGGAATCTGGTGGAAGGCACGCTCCAAGTCGATCTTCGAGAAGATGGTCTTGACATGGAGTTTGTGGTGAAGTCTTGGACATGTGGGATAGGTGTGCCTGTCAGGTTTGGTGATGAGATTCAGGGCTCTGTAGTCACCACATACCCTCCAGTAGTTGGATGATGGCTTTGGAACCATGTGAAGAGGCGATGCCCAGGGACTCATTGAAGGTTGAATGATGCCGTCTTGCAGGAGTCTGTTGAATTCCGCCTTGGCTGCGTTCAGGAGCTCATGGCGAAGGCGGTGAGGGCTTGAGAAGACTGGAGGTCCTGTAGTCTCGATGTGGTGGAAGATTCCCGACGTAGGTGGTGGTAGAGAGACTCAGGGTGAGAAAAGTTCCTTGAGCTTCTCGAGCAGGGGGGAGAACTCGTTGGACGGCAAGAGGCAGGTGATAGTGTCGGCGACTGCGGCACGTGTACCCTGGATCGTGAGTGCTGTAGGCTCATGGATGAGGCAGAGGTGGCTTAGGTCGACGACGAGCTTGTGGAAGGTGAGGAAGTCGAAGCCAAGGATGGGGCGAGAGACATCTGCCACCACGAATGACCAGCGCAGAGTCTTGGGAAGACCGAGGTCTAAGGCCAGGATGTGTGCGCTGAAGGAGGCGATGGGGGTACCGTTGGCAGCGAACAGGTCGTAAGAGGGTTGCTTTGATGTGCCTTGCGTTGAGGGAGGGATGATGCTGACCGATGCCCCTGTGTCAACAAGGAATTTCCTGCCGGAGATGCGGTCGGTGATATGTAGCAGTGAGACGCCTGAAGTGACGGAGGCTGTGGCGTTTACCAATTCCCGTTGATGCCGTTTCCCGAGTAGTTGCAGAGGTGCTCACAATGTCTAGCATTAGCACCGAAGCGTTGGTGGCGGTTGGTCCGGTCAGGTCAGTTGGACAATAATGGCAACAGAGAGAGGGCGGTCCTCACAGCTCCGGGGGTATGGCAGCAGAGAAAGAGCGGTCTTCACAGTCTCCAGGGGTACGGCAGCAAAGAGAGAGCGGTCTGCAGGACTCTTCCTAATACAACATCTTTCCTAGTTTCATGAGCAATCATTCTGGAGGTGACTAGAAAATCTTGTGCTAACATGGTTACAGCATAAACCTGAGGCTCTACTGTACTGTGCACATCATAGCCATTCCTAGAAACCCCTGTAATTCATATTATGCTACATAGCATTCAAATCCACTGCGCTTGTAGAATCTCAGAAAACGGGAAGTATTGATAAAGGATAACTCACCTACTCAACGTTACTGAATCATTTGTTGAATTGTGCCTAGGTACGGTTATATAATATTAATTGTATGTATTCATAGCATTAAGGAGAACTCAAGGTATCTATAAGAAGATTGGGAAAGTCCAGTTGATACGGACTAGTATACGTTAGGACTAAGTGTAGATCGTGGTTTGAAGGTCATAATATTTACGTCTGTAAATGTTTAGCGAACATAACTTCCGCAGATATCATATGAAAATACATGAGAACAATGATCTAGAAAAAGGATAAATGTATCAGAACTATGTGAGGTGTTGGCAGTGACCCAGAAACTATACTTGAAAGGAAATATCTTGTATGCATCGGTGGGAACTTAATACACCTCGTATTCTCGTGTGAAGGATACCCACGACATTTTCAATGATCAGAGAATCTTATGTTTGTGTTCAAGTAGTGCAATGTGTGAGAGGAGGATCCCTAATTACAGTTTTAAGTGAAGTGGATATACCCACGCTATGAAAATTCGGCTTTTGTTTCAGGGTAGCGTCCTTTGTGCCCGGCCTACAGGTGTGAGTTGTTGATATAGCCCAGTTCATTTCCCAGGAACTGTCAAACCTGAACCGTATTCTAGTTTGTAAGTTAGGATTAAAATATGTATTTATAAGACACCAGGTCACAATAAACGGGAGAGTGTTCACGTGATAACCATAAGAAATCAAAGTAAAAATTAAAGAATGGAAACTGTAGGCCTACGTCGGTGAGAGGCGCAGGACCTCGAGTCTCAGTGGCACCTACTCTCTCATCAACTCAGGTCAGTGAACTTCATCGGGCTGTATTCAGCCCTAAAAAAAGAGACTTATATAGCAGTTATTACAGTTTAAAACTTTGCCTGCTGTATAAAATGAAATAGTAATGTGTTGGGGTGGGTGATAACTGCCCATCAGACATTATTTTTCAGTGGCACCTACTCTCTCATCAACACAGGTTCCTGGGTTTTTGAACTCACCAGAACGGTGGCCATTACCTCATGTTGGCCCCACCATGTGATATGACTACTCACAGCTATACTACTCCAATGCGAACCTGTGGATTCCCGGCATATCCACCACAAATGAGTAGGAATACATAATGGAAGGCTTAAGAAACTCCGCGGTCGTCACTTGGAGTGACCTATAATACCAGGAGTAGAAAAAGTACTGGTATGTCTCTTGGTGAATCCCTCGTCTCTATCCACCGAGGGCGGTGTGCGAACGAGGTGCCTGATATGTGTACCTAGAAATAACAAGGAGTCCCATACTTGCAGGTGTGGAGTG
>NW_024722227.1:20217322-20247229 GCF_018991925.1 Homarus americanus | reverse complement strand
ATATAAATTTATTGAGTGCCCTTAAGGCCTATTCATTGTAGAGTTATTAATTTCTTATTTTTTTAATACCATTTTCTCAGTGATTGATATTATTTTGTTGAAAGCCCTTAAGGCCTGTTTCATGTGTGCAAGCAACACTGCTTAGTACTTTGAAATTATTGTTGTCTAATGAGGCATTGTCTGAGTTTCTAATAATTTCAATATCATGTATAACTTTTATTCCCCAGAGTAGTGTTTTAAGTTCAGGTTAAGAGGTGCCCATATGTTGGTGTACCATTATTTGATTGTGTCTGTAGTGTTGGAGGGAATATAAGTGTTAAATTTTACAGTGTGTCTCATTCATCCCAGTCACAGACACTATCCTTCCACAGGTCACGGACAATTCATTTTGTTAGTAAATTTAAGTGTTCTTGTGCTGGTTCGGGATTTTTCTCCAAGGGGGCGCTTCCACTGCAATTACCATCTAATAATCTTTATAAACCCCAAGTCAAGTGAGAAATTAAAGTCCAGTAATTCCGACCGGTTACATATATATATATATATATATATATATATATATATATATATATATATATATATATACACATATATATAAATACATATATATATATATATATATATATATATATATATATGTATGTATTTATATATATGTATATATATATATATATATATATATATATATATATATATATATACATATATATAAATATATATATATATATATATATATATATATATATATATATATATATATATATATATATATATATATATATATATATATATGTAATATTCAGAAATTTCAGTGTAATTTCAAACGCCGCGCCACTGGCGATGCTGAGTTCAAGGTCGTCTGAGGGAAGACCGCGCTCCCTGCACGTAGCGAGAGGTTGTGGAACTAGGCTTATACAATATTAAATGTAATTTACCGAGTTAATAGGGACGCGAATCATGAAATTTAATATCGGTTATTAAATTGAAAATAATTATAGATCGTTTCCCAGTCTGAAAATGTTGCGTACGTCCTAATTAAGCTGTTAATCGTCTGGTAAATAAGTCACTCCTGGAAAGCGTGAATCAGTGAGCAGGCGTGGCTGGGGAGCTGTGAGAGAGGTCAAGGACCACCTCTGTGCTGTACCCAGGAGAGACTGATCGCGTGACCTGGTTCCTTCGTTTATTTAACATCAGTACTAACAAGTAAGTTTTATTCAATCTCAGACAAAGCTTGATAGGGCGGTAGGAACAAACGGTGATGTGAGACAATAGCTAACAGCCCGGGTTTTTCAGGGTTCTGTAGACCCCACGCTGTATGATAACATCCACTGGCGGTATGAGACACGAGTGGTGAAGTGAGCGGTATGACCGTCCACTGACCTGGGTTTGAGCCACCTGTTGAGTATGGTGAGAGTTGGAGTGAACCCAGCTGTCTAGGTGCCCAACTAACGACGTGACGATCGTTTGGGGTCATCAACTCTCCTCAACCTCGGCTCACAATACCACATATCTTCAAGCAGCTTAGTGAAAACCTTTTACTAACGGGAAGCTAAAGCTTCTCTCAACTGTACAAGGTCTGAGTGGCTCACTCCCTTCCGTTTATGGATGTACTGGGGGTAAAGTGAAGCCAGCTGAGTGATACAGGGTCACACACTGGGACCAAGAGTCCAGTGGAACTTAGAGGTACGTTTCCAAGGTTGAGAAAGGCTGGTTTGGGCCTTAAACTACGGGTGCCTGTTGGTTGTGCCTTAAAAAACTACGGAGTGCAGGTGGAATCTATGTGTTAGGTTAGGAAGCATGTTTCACGGGTATTGGTGGACTCAGTAACTTCTTAATAATAGTGATAATATTTTTGTGTGTACTTAATACTATTTGTTCAGTTACTAATGTATGCTGTGTGCATTTAATATTTTCATATAATTCCTATCTCAGGTATAACCTTTGTTCCCCAGAGTAGTGTTTAAGTTAGGTTAGGAATTGTGCATCTGTTGGGGTGATATAATTTTGTTGAGTGCCCTTAAGGCCTATTCATTGAAGAGTTATTAATTTCTATTTTTTTACCATTTTCTCAGTGGCTGATATTATTTTGTTGAGTGCCCTTAAGGCCTATTCATTGTAGAGTTATTAATTTCTATTTTTTTACCATTTTCTCAGTGGTTGATATTATTTTGTTGAAAGCCCTTAAGGCCTGTTTCATGTGTGCAAACTTTTTGTCCTCTATGAGGCATTGCCTGAGGTTCTAATAATTTCAACATCATGTATAACTTTTATTCCCCAGAGTAGTATTTTAAGTTCAGGTTAAGAGGTGCTCATATTGGTGTACCATTATTTGATTGTGTTTGTAGTGTTGGAGGGAATAAAAGTGTAAATTTTACAGTGTGTCTCATTCATCCCAGTCACAGACACTATCCTTCCACGGGTCACGGACAATTCATTTTGTTTAGTAAATTTAAGTGTTCTTGTGCTGGTTCGGGATTTCTCTCAAAGGGGCACTTCTACTGCAATTACCATCTAATAATCTTTCATAAACCCCAAGTCAAGTGAGAAATTAAAGTCCAGCAAATTCTGACCGGTTATATATATATATATATATATATATATATATATATATATATATATATATATATATATATATATATATATATATATATATATATATATATATATATATATATATATATATATATATATATATATATATATATATACATATATATATATATATATATCTGTTGCCTCTGAAGATGTCTTGAATAAGACGAAAGCTAAGGTGCTCCGTTGTTTTCCCTTTTCCGTGTGATTTTATCAAGATATATATATATATATATATATATATATATATATATATATATATATATATATATATATATATATATATTGTAAGTACAGTGCAGTGCTAGGGAGTTGCTGTGTGGTAAGGAGCTTGCTGAGAGGTCTTGTTGGTTGAGGAGCTTGTTGCGAGGTCTTGTTGGTTCTAGAGAGTAAAGTAGAATGACCTCCATGGCTAGGATGAGGGGTATTTATACGATTCTCCTGGATCAGAGAAGCGAGGTGCGAAATGAGCGGCGCCAATCACCGCGCAGTTTGCAAGTGAGGCCTGGTCTGTGGAACTCGCTGCTGATTGACTGGTATCGGACGGCAAGTGATCAGTCAACAGTTGTAGGGTAGAGTATCCACTACAATACTCCCCTTCCCCTCCGAGCACTGCAGGAAACATGTTGTCGGCAGGGTTGTATCCCACATGTGAGACATAACGGGCAGGGGTGTGGACCACTCGGCCGCTACGGTTGACGACTCCATCAAGTGACATAAAACCTGTGGGAGAAGGAGGGTTGTAGATGAGAGAAGGTTAAACAGGCGAGGAATGTGGTGCTTCTCTCGCGGCGGGTGCAAAGTCCTCAGGGTCGCTGGTTGGGGTGTCTGGGTCCATATGGCCGGATGCAGGATCCACGTCAGGAGCAGGGTCCACGTCAGGAGCAGGGTCCACGTCAGGAGCAGGGTCCACGTCAGGAACAGGGTCCACATCAGGAGCAGTAGGTACCTGATGATGAAAATAGGGTGCCCAGAAATGTTGTGGACAAGGTGTTGCTGCAAGTGGTAACTGCTGGCATACTGGTGCAGGTGTGGTTTGTTGGGGTTAATGCTGGGCTGGGGGCCCAACGGTTAAGGTGGCCGGCTTCACTCAATCTATGCTGATGGTGTCGTGTCTGCCATTGCGGATGATCGTCAGGAACTTCGCTGACCGTGCAAAAACCTGGAAGGGTCCGTCGTAGGGGCGTTGAAGTGGGTTGCGGTGAGCATCGCGCCTGACGAAGACATACCCGGCGTTGAGTAGTGCAGGAGGGATGTGTTCAGTGGTGAGGGCTGTCTTCTGGGTATCTGCAGGAGCCACTGGAATCTGGTGGAAGGCACGCTCCAAGTCGATCTTCGAGAAGATGGTCTTGACATGGAGTTTGTGGTGAAGTCTTGGACATGTGGGATAGGTGTGCCTGTCAGGTTTGGTGATGAGATTCAGGGCTCTGTAGTCACCACATACCCTCCAGTAGTTGGATGATGGCTTTGGAACCATGTGAAGAGGCGATGCCCAGGGACTCATTGAAGGTTGAATGATGCCGTCTTGCAGGAGTCTGTTGAATTCCGCCTTGGCTGCGTTCAGGAGCTCATGGCGAAGGCGGTGAGGGCTTGAGAAGACTGGAGGTCCTGTAGTCTCGATGTGGTGGAAGATTCCCGACGTAGGTGGTGGTAGAGAGACTCAGGGTGAGAAAAGTTCCTTGAGCTTCTCGAGCAGGGGGGAGAACTCGTTGGACGGCAAGAGGCAGGTGATAGTGTCGGCGACTGCGGCACGTGTACCCTGGATCGTGAGTGCTGTAGGCTCATGGATGAGGCAGAGGTGGCTTAGGTCGACGACGAGCTTGTGGAAGGTGAGGAAGTCGAAGCCAAGGATGGGGCGAGAGACATCTGCCACCACGAATGACCAGCGCAGAGTCTTGGGAAGACCGAGGTCTAAGGCCAGGATGTGTGCGCTGAAGGAGGCGATGGGGGTACCGTTGGCAGCGAACAGGTCGTAAGAGGGTTGCTTTGATGTGCCTTGCGTTGAGGGAGGGATGATGCTGACCGATGCCCCTGTGTCAACAAGGAATTTCCTGCCGGAGATGCGGTCGGTGATATGTAGCAGTGAGACGCCTGAAGTGACGGAGGCTGTGGCGTTTACCAATTCCCGTTGATGCCGTTTCCCGAGTAGTTGCAGAGGTGCTCACAATGTCTAGCATTAGCACCGAAGCGTTGGTGGCGGTTGGTCCGGTCAGGTCAGTTGGACAATAATGGCAACAGAGAGAGGGCGGTCCTCACAGCTCCGGGGGTATGGCAGCAGAGAAAGAGCGGTCTTCACAGTCTCCAGGGGTACGGCAGCAAAGAGAGAGCGGTCTGCAGGACTCTTCCTAATACAACATCTTTCCTAGTTTCATGAGCAATCATTCTGGAGGTGACTAGAAAATCTTGTGCTAACATGGTTACAGCATAAACCTGAGGCTCTACTGTACTGTGCACATCATAGCCATTCCTAGAAACCCCTGTAATTCATATTATGCTACATAGCATTCAAATCCACTGCGCTTGTAGAATCTCAGAAAACGGGAAGTATTGATAAAGGATAACTCACCTACTCAACGTTACTGAATCATTTGTTGAATTGTGCCTAGGTACGGTTATATAATATTAATTGTATGTATTCATAGCATTAAGGAGAACTCAAGGTATCTATAAGAAGATTGGGAAAGTCCAGTTGATACGGACTAGTATACGTTAGGACTAAGTGTAGATCGTGGTTTGAAGGTCATAATATTTACGTCTGTAAATGTTTAGCGAACATAACTTCCGCAGATATCATATGAAAATACATGAGAACAATGATCTAGAAAAAGGATAAATGTATCAGAACTATGTGAGGTGTTGGCAGTGACCCAGAAACTATACTTGAAAGGAAATATCTTGTATGCATCGGTGGGAACTTAATACACCTCGTATTCTCGTGTGAAGGATACCCACGACATTTTCAATGATCAGAGAATCTTATGTTTGTGTTCAAGTAGTGCAATGTGTGAGAGGAGGATCCCTAATTACAGTTTTAAGTGAAGTGGATATACCCACGCTATGAAAATTCGGCTTTTGTTTCAGGGTAGCGTCCTTTGTGCCCGGCCTACAGGTGTGAGTTGTTGATATAGCCCAGTTCATTTCCCAGGAACTGTCAAACCTGAACCGTATTCTAGTTTGTAAGTTAGGATTAAAATATGTATTTATAAGACACCAGGTCACAATAAACGGGAGAGTGTTCACGTGATAACCATAAGAAATCAAAGTAAAAATTAAAGAATGGAAACTGTAGGCCTACGTCGGTGAGAGGCGCAGGACCTCGAGTCTCAGTGGCACCTACTCTCTCATCAACTCAGGTCAGTGAACTTCATCGGGCTGTATTCAGCCCTAAAAAAAGAGACTTATATAGCAGTTATTACAGTTTAAAACTTTGCCTGCTGTATAAAATGAAATAGTAATGTGTTGGGGTGGGTGATAACTGCCCATCAGACATTATTTTTCAGTGGCACCTACTCTCTCATCAACACAGGTTCCTGGGTTTTTGAACTCACCAGAACGGTGGCCATTACCTCATGTTGGCCCCACCATGTGATATGACTACTCACAGCTATACTACTCCAATGCGAACCTGTGGATTCCCGGCATATCCACCACAAATGAGTAGGAATACATAATGGAAGGCTTAAGAAACTCCGCGGTCGTCACTTGGAGTGACCTATAATACCAGGAGTAGAAAAAGTACTGGTATGTCTCTTGGTGAATCCCTCGTCTCTATCCACCGAGGGCGGTGTGCGAACGAGGTGCCTGATATGTGTACCTAGAAATAACAAGGAGTCCCATACTTGCAGGTGTGGAGTGTTGTAATGGCCCCTGTCTCATCAACAGAAGTATTATATAAATGGGTTATTTACATGTGATTTATATTCAGATTTATCCCCTGTAATTTTCCACTATCTGTGAGGGCATGAACTGAACACGTGAACGGTAGCTTTCCCAATAGGGAGAAGCCCATATGTCAGCATCTATATAAGCGAGCATCAAGGCGACGCCTTCAAGCAGTCACTCACACCAACTAATGTCGAACGGACGTTGATCCACGTTTATATTACATAAACGCCGTCCTTTCTCATCACACTCATAATTAGTGGAACTTACTGTTGACCTACACTCAGGAATTATATAAACAAGAAACTTCAATTGGGTTTCGTTACTAAAGCCCAATATAATATATGTGAACCAACCTGGTTAATTGGGAATTAACCAACCGTTTCATATAGGTGGCAGCAACGGTGGTCAACGGAAATCTCTTTCCGGTCTACATACCAAGACGTCAGTGTTTTGTGAAACAAGAATAACAAAGAACAGTGACGTATTACATAACGAATCCGAGTGTTGAGGCTATATCCCGTATTGAGACGATATTTCGTGAGTGTTTCTCATTCTGTAGCCAAGAAAAGGGTGCAGAATTATTAAAAAATAACCGCAACTGAGTTATTAAATAATACAGCCTGGTGAAATCGCTGCTAGTAACAAGTAAGGAAGCCCTAAGAAAGCATACTGTCAGCGATTTACGAATGTGTGGTCTACAGTGTTGCAGATGGTTTCATAAACTTTACTAACAAGTGACATTTCATAAGTAGCTGGACTGTTGTGTGGTTTCGCGAGCGTTGATTGCAGTAGTTCCGGTGTCATCAGACAGTTCTCCATATATACGAGACTGAAGAAGTTTGGCACACGGCAGAGGCGACATCGACTCAGCAGAACCAAGAACCTTTCCGCCTTAGGTCAGCAGAATCTGTTCTCCAGTGGAAGTATTCCCCGATCGTGAAGTGGACTCGCCCGACGTCACGTGATTGCAGCGCGTCATCCTACGTCATACTCGTTGCCAGGGACACCAGCTAGCGGCTTGTGCAGTGAAGGACGATTGAGGAGGCACCGCCTATCACCCCAACACAGCTGGACGGATCACGTTTTCTATACAGACGCTATAACTCCTGTATTAGTTATTTCAAAAGTATACATAGTTCATACACACATTAACACGTTCGAGACATAACCTCACAACAATAGGTCATCGGATAGGGTATGTCATTGAAATCTGTGTCTTACATGTATTCAAGTATACTGACGTAATATATTTTGCAATAGTTATATCTTATCTGTTTAATCATTCATATGTTAATTATTTTAGCTATGATCTTTATTATTGCCTGTAAATGAGAGGCAAGTATTTTGCTTTTACCATTAATTACTGTCTGGCTAAACTGAAACTTATTGGATAAATTTTCAAAGTTTCCAAAGTATAAATCCGAAGACATTACTCATCTTGCACAATTATTAGCTGACGGTTTACAATTAGAGGATAAACGTCAAGTGTCAACTGCAGAGTTTGAGTTTGGGCTTAAGCCGGAAACACATTCAGACATTTCGGTAGAAAGTAGTGAACAGTTAATTGAGGAATCGTATGACGACTTAAACCGTCGTGTTTTACGGTCGGGGAATCAATATAGTACCTCACCTAGATTTACACAGGTAGTTTCTAACCCTGTTGCAGGTGACAGTGTGTCTGTTGATTTATCATTACCACCTCCATTAACTGAACCTTCTGTTAGGAGTAAAAAACGTACTGGCTTACTAACTGCTAACGCTAAAATGGCTTCCTCTAACACTCTACCCACTAACGCTACAACATCACCTAAACCTGATAATGTTGTTCATATAATGCAGCGTGGCGACTATGTTCGTAATTTTACGGGCGAGGATGATTTTCGAGTAGCGCATTTTATTCGTGCATGTGAAGACACCGTGCGCACTGCAAGAATTACCAGTGATGAAGAGAAAAAGGCATTTGTGCGTTCCCACATTACGCAGGGATCATATGCCAGAAATCATCTAAATGCGTACGGTTTAACGGAGCCTAGCTATGAGAAATTCAAGCGAATCCTCATTGGAATTTTTGGGGGCAGGTCCCAGTTGGGCCAGTTGCAGTGGATTTTCAGGTGGCTGGATCGTTGTACCCCAGTGGTTCACGCTGAAACACCGGTGGTTGCAGTGGATATTGCTGGGGAGGTGCGCCAAGATATGGAAGCGACCTTCCGGAATTCAGATATTTACGACCAGGATAATAAAATGTCAGCGACCAATGTGGAAACGCTGATAGAATTAATTAGTTTCCTGTTAGTTGTTCGTCGTCCTTTATACAGCCGGGCACAGGAGGTTCAGTTTGTACCACCTGTTGATATGGTAGACTACGCAAACAAACTGTGTCCCACGGCTACGGGACCCCTGATGGCGCGTCCCTCCCTCACTACAGCTCCACCCCAAATTCCTCATACGACACCATTGGCTCCAATTGCACCTCCACACCTGACATACAAACAACGTCGTTCTTTACGATGTGCTCATTGTAATAAAAGAGGCCATGTAATTGACGACTGTTTCCAGCTCCAAGGTAAGGGTGTTAAGTTAAAGGAGACATCAGGTGCCAAGCAGCGGACAAGGTCATACACGGAGGCAGTTGAGGCAACACCTCCACCCACCTAGAAACCGCGCATCTGGTGTGCACTCCACGAGACAACATCTCACAACACAAAAGAGTGCGCCTTAGTGTTGAAAGTCAGGAATTTAGATTTTGGTGATCAACATGTGGCGCAGAAACGTACACAGAATTGTTCCCAAGACAAGTCGTTGGGGGAAGACCAACGCCCGCTACAACAAGGAGAGGGATTGGTACATTGTTGCCTGCATCTCCCTACAACACTTCTATAGCAGCCTCGTTAGTAGCGGCGCTAAGCAAAGTGGAAGTGTTGTCAGTGCCGGTGAGGGTTGATAGTACAAGATTGGCTCTTGATATAGATACGGGTGCATGCACTAATGCTTTGGCCTTGACATCCTATCAGGAGTTACAACGTAAATTCCCTCGCCGTGATTTCAAATGGAGACCTACCGACGCTGATCTCGAAGGAGTATCCGGCGCGCAGTTGAGCATTAACGGAATGGTGACGTTACCACTCAGATTCTCAAGACGTGGTGCTCCCTTCTACTCGGACTTTTATGTGGTTCAGCAGTTTAATTTGCCAGCTGACGGGTTACTTGGTCTCCCAACCCTAAGAACACATAAAATAGATGTTCATCCACATAAAAATACTGTTACGTTTAAAAGTGTTTCCTACAGCGCTATGTGTCATTCTACACCTTTGCTCACAGCAAGGTCGAAAGTGTTGTCCACCATTCCCACTCAGAGGAAGGCAGAAAATGTGTCAGAGCAAACCCAAGACTTCACACTCTCACTTTTCCAGCGTGATTATAGCAGCAACAATTGGAAGGTAGTACCTGCAGTTTTGAAGAGTACTCTCCATTACCAGAATGAGGAATTCACAAAAGCAACTGTCGAATTACCTGACGTGTGCACGGGCACTGATGTAGTATGTCTCCCGGAAACGTGCAACGTAAAAGGGTTGTCGTGAGAATCGATGTTAAGCACGATACGCCCTGGTGGTTTGACAGACGTACTGATTCTGAATAGAACAGGCGTTCAGCGTATATTAAAGAAAGGATGTTATTTATGTGATTTTCTAATATATCACAACAATGTCGAAGTACAACCTACAAACTTCCCAATTGGCAGTATTGTTACGCAATCACAACAGACTAGGCAGGAAAGGAAAGATCAAATCGCGCCACATGTTAAGGTGATCGATCATCCTCAGGGTAAGACACGCCTGTTAGAGCTGCTTGCTGACTACAGAAATATTGTAGCCTTGCCAGGGAAAAAGCTAGGTCAGACAGACTTAACATCCCATCATATAGCATTAAAGGAGGGAACAAATCCTATCTATGTACCAGCTTACAGACTACCTCATAGCCAGCGCACTGTAGTCAAGATATGATGCAAGATAAGTTGGATGAGAATGTTATTAAACATTCTAAGTCCCATTTTAATAGCCCCTTATTCCTCGTCCCGAAAAGGGATGGTGGATGGCGCCCTGTTATTGATTTCAGGCGCGTTAATGAAAAAACGATCCCAGATAGGTACCCTATGCCTGTCTTGAGTGATATATTGCAGTCCTTAGGTAAGGATAATGCAGTATTTAGCAACTTAGATTTGCTTAGTGGGTATTGGCAGATACCACTCGATGAGAAATCATGAGAGGTCACATCGTTTAGCACGCCACTGGGCCACTTTGAGTTCCTCCGGATGCCATTTGGTCTCAGAAATGCCCCACTAACATTTCAAAGAATGATCAACACCCTGTTTGCCGGATTGATTGATACCACAGTCTGCGCTTATTTGGATGATCTAATAGTAGTCAGTAAGGATGTTGATTCCCATCTGATTAAACTGCGTGAAGTGTTGGAAAAACTTTCCACAGCAGGGCTAAAAATTAAACTCTCAAAATGTGAGTTTCTAAAATCCAGAATCCATTTCCTGGGTCATGTAGTTGACGGTGAGGGCATACATACAGTAGATGATAAAGTAAAAGCTGTATCCCAGTTCCCGCGTCCTACCTCAGTTGATCATGTGCGTAGTTTTCTTGGCTGATCTGGATATTATCGTTCTTTTATCAAGAACTATGCAACATTAGCATCGCCCCTAACAAGGTTGCTCAAGAAAGATGCAATGTTTATATGGGATGCTGAACAAGAAAATAGTTTTGCGGCATTGAAGATAGCGCTTACCAATGCCCCTGTTCTAGCATTCCCTGACTACACTCAACCTTTCACCCTCTGTGCTGGCGCTTGTGGACTTGGAATCGGAGCTGTAATCATGCAAGAGGATACGCGTGGAAAGTTTAGAGTGATAGCTTTCGCAAGCCGTAGGCTTATTGTTGCTGAAACACGTAATTCGGTAACGCATTTGGAAACGTTAGCCGTTGTGTGGGCACTTAAGAAATTTAAAGACAATATCTTTGGATATAAGATAACTGTTTTTACGGATCATGCGGCAGTAACTGAGCTGTTCCATGGCAGAAACTTATCAGGCAGATTAGCACGTTGGTATCTGATAATTCAGGTATTTTGACCCCAAGTTTAGGTATTTACCGGGTGTTATATATATGTATGTTTATATGCTGCCTTATTGAGTATATATATTATATATTATGTTACTTCTTACCAAAGTCAGAAAGTGTTTAGGCTTGTGTAAACACGAAATGTGTTAGGCACGTGGTAACCAAGAACAGAGAATAAAAGCCCAGCCAGACCGACCATGTGCTTGTCATTCTCCCACTAAATAACGCAAGATACTACACTGGCGACGAGGATGGGATTCACAAAGTGTTGGTGAAGTCCTTGAAGAGAGGAAAGTGTCCACTGAAGGGAAGGCTACTCTGAACCTGGAGAATTTAAGTGAAGAGAGCAACCATGGCTGGCGTCAGTGGATACATCGGACGATTGGGGGGAGTATGATGCAGACAAGGAAGATTTCACATCATATTGTGAGAGAATTGACTTCTTCTTTCTGGCAAATGAGTTAATGGTCGATGGTGGGGATGCTCAGAAGAAGAAAGCCCTTCAAGAGAAAAGGAAAGCAATCTTTTTGACAGAGGTAGGAGCTAATGTTTATTCTACTCTGGTCAATCTGCTTACTCCAGACAAACCCAAGGACTCCTCACTGATTCAGATTACCAAGATTCTGAAGCAACATTTTGATCCTGCTCCACTTGAGATCGCTGAAAGTTACAGATTTGGCACCAGAGATAGAGGTAAAGATGAATCAGTAAGTAATTATATAGTAGCTTTGAAGAAGTTATCCATTCACTGTAACTTTGGACAGTTCTTGAACCGAGCTCTAAGAGACAGGTTTGTAATAGGCCTGAATTATGAGAAAATACAGAATAAGTTAATGAACACCACTAACTGAACTTTTGAAAGTGCATGTCAGATAGCTACAAGCATGGAATTGGCCGAGAAAAACACCAGAGAATTTGTTCCCAATGCTGGTAGTGAAACAGTTAGCAGTAGTGGCTCAGTGTGTAAAGTAACTGTAGCTAAAAGGAATAAGTATACCACAAAACAAGGAACACATGCTGATTTAAAATGTAAAAGGTACCGAGGGAAACATGAAAGCTTTCAGTGTAAGGTCAAGAATTCAAAATGTTACAATTGCCAACGTATTGGACATATTGCTCCTGCCTGTAGAAGTGATAAATGTAGAGTATATGCCGTTGAAGATGGAGAGAAGGAAATGAAAAACAGTTTTCATGAGTGTTAGTAATTTTGGATCTGATAATGATGAGAGTGCCCATGTGTTTACTATTTACACCAGTCGTGAAGAGAAAGTTAAACATAGATATAATGTGGACTTGTGTATTAATGACACACCTGTAACCATGGAAGTGGATACTGCAGCTGATTTCTCCATAATGAGTAAAGATATGTATGAGAAACTATTTGCGCATGTGCCTTTAGAAGACTCAGTTGTCAAGGTGAGAACTTATACTGGAGAGATTTTGAACACAGAAGGTAAATTAGCGTGTGAGGTAAAGTACAAAAATCAGAATTTAAAGTTGCCATTAATTATAGCTAGTTATGTGAATAGACCAACTTTGTTAGGTAAGAACTGGTTGTGTGAACTTGAGATGGACTGGAAGGAGATATTTAGTGTTAGAATGTGTAACAGTATTCCAGGTCTTGAGAAATTGCTTGAAAAATACAAGATTTTATTTGTAAAGGGACAGGATGGTATAAAGGGTTATGAAGCTCATATCACCATTGACAAAGATGTTACACCCATATATGCTAAGTCCAGACCTGTTCCTTATGCATTGAAAGGTGAGGTTGAGAAGGAATTAGACAGTCTTGTGAGTGAGGGGATTATTGTGAAAACCGCCAAGAGCAATTGGGCTGCTCCAATAGTAATTGTACCTAAAGCTGATAAATCTGTTAGACTATGTGGTGATTATAAAGTTACCATTAATCAAGCTGTTGAGGATGAGCAATATCCCTTACCCACATCTCAAGATTTGTTTGCTGCACTAACAGGTGGAACCATTTTCACTAAGTTAGACTTGTCCCAAGCAAATGCTCAGGTCTCTGTTGATGATGAAAGTCAACAGTACCTTACCATCAACACTCATAAAGGATTGTATAAGTTCAAAAGGTTGCCTTATGGTGTTAAAAGTGCACCAAAGTTATTTCAGTGCATCATGGACAAAATTCTTGTGGGTCTTCCCAATGTGTTATGTTTTCAGGATGATGTCCTTATTGTTGACAGTGACATCCAGAACCATGTCAAAACCCTAGCCACAGTATTCGAAAGATTGTTGGCACACAATGTCAGGCTCAACAAGAGCAAATGTTCATTCCTAGCTAAAGAAGTAACTTATCTTGGCTGCAAAGTGAATGCAGAAGGGTCTCAGACCTGTAGAAGATAAAGTAGGAGCCATAGTAAATTTACCTGCTCCAAAAAATGTCAGTGAATTGAAAGCTTTCCTAGGTATGAGACAGTATTATTCAAGGTTCTTGAGTGGACTTTCATCAGTTTTAGCCCCTCTGCATGAACTATTAAAGAAAGGGATACCATGGAAATGGAACAGTGCAACTCAGAAGTCATTTGAAGATTGTAAAGCTGCTCTGTCTAGTACTGATGTTTTGGTCCACTATGATACCAGTAGAACACTAAAGCTTGCTTGTGATGCATCGGGCTATGGATTAGGTGCTGTCATAAGTCACATAATGGATAACGGTGAAGAAAGACCCATTGCATATGCCTCGAGAACTCTTACCCAAAGCGAGAAAAATTATGCACAAATAGAGAAAGAGGCTTTGTCTATCATATTTGGAGTAAAGAAATTTCACCAGTATCTATATGGGAGGAATTTTGTTTTAATAACTGATCTCAAGCCTCTCTTGGCAATTTTGGGTCCTAAATCACCTGTTCCTACACTTGCTGCAGCAAGAATGCAGAGATGGGCTTTGATATTGTCGGCATATGACTATGAGATACAGTACAGACGTTCAGATGATCATTCCAATGCAGATGCTTTGTCAAGGTTGCCATGTAGTGGATCAAATGATGGAGTAGAGCCTAAGGTTTATGCTGTAACCGTGATAGCAGAAGATTTTCCAGTCACCTCATGAAACTAGGAAAGATGTTGTATTAGGAAGAGTCCTGGAGTATACACTAAATGGATGGCCAGAGATTTGTCCATCCTTAGACTTTCAACCGTATCATTTAAGGAGATGTCAATTATTAGTAGAACAGGGATGTGTGTTGTGGGGTATGAGAGTGTGAATTCCACAGTGTTTTAGAGGGCAAATTTTGAATGAACTGCATTTTGAACATCCAGGTATATGTGCTATGGAAGCACTGGCCAGAAGTTTTGTGTGGTGGCCTAAACTGGATGGTGAAATAGAAATGATGGTACGTGAGTGCTCTGTTTGTCAGAATGTTAGGAGTATGCCACCCAGCACACCTTTGAAAACCTGGAAATGGCCTACCCGTCCCTTCCAAAGAGTACACATTGACTTCTGTGATAAGGGAACAGACAAATTTCTTGTATTAATTGATAGTCATTCAAAGTGGATTGATGTTAAGCACATGTACAGTACTAATGCTGGTAGCATCATCAATGAATTAAGATTAATATTTGCCGAACATGGAATACCAGAAGAGGTAGTTTCTGACAATGGTCCTCCATTCCAATCATCAGAGTTTAAAAACTTCATGAGATTCAACGGTGTAAAACATGTACTGACCCCACCCTATCATCCTGCCTCTAATGGTGCAGCTGAGAGATCAGTTAGAATTATAAAGGAAGCACTTTCCAAGCAGGTAATTCAAGGAACTGTAGGAAAATCAATGAAACACAGACTAGCAAATTTCTTCCTCAGATACAGAACCACGTCACATAGTGTGACAGGATGTACTCCTGCAGAGTTAATGGTGAAGAGACAGTTGAGAACAAGATTAAGTTTAGTTAAACCAAGTCTGTTTGAAGTTGTAGAGAGGAAACAAGCTCAAAAAAAAATGTATCATGATAAGAGTTCCAGTGAAAGAGTGTTCAAGGTAAATGATAAAGTGAGAGTTAGGAATATGGCTTAAGGTTATGGTACTGTACATGCAAAGTGGATAACTGGTGTCATTGACAAGGTATGTGGATCTAGGACATATTTAGTGAAATGTGGTAACTCTTTGAGATATGTTCATGTGGATCACATCATTCAGGCACATGACGAGATGAATGTAGCACCAGGACATGATGATAAACTTGACACAGTTTCAGATGATCATCATCATGATGATGTCAAAGATTATGTTTCCCAGCATCCACTCACTGTGTCAACTGATTGTAGTGATGATATGTCTGTCACTGATAATGCACAGAGTGCAAGTGAAACCCCTGTAAAACTTGATGGAGGGAATAGTCCTAGAAGATCAAACAGAGTTAGGAGACCTGTAATTAAATTAGACCTCTAATTATCTGAATTGTGAACAGGCCTTTCAAAACTGTTTAGTTAGGAAGTTATATTTTTTGTGTTCTATTCCCTTCTTCCCTGCCTTATGTAATTCTGTAAGTTTTGTTTATTTAGGATTCTTAGCAGCTATGCTCTCTTTTGAAGGGGAGAAATAGTGTTATATATATGTATGTTTATATGCTGCCTTTATTGAATATATTATTATATATTATATTACTTCTTACCGAAGTCAGAAAGTGTTTAGGCTTGTGTAAACACGAAATGTGTTAGGCACGTGGTAACCAAGAACAGAGAATAAAAGCCCAGCCAGACTGACCATGTGCTTGTCATTCTCCCATTAAATAACGCAAGATACTACATAGAGTTTGATGAGTTCGATGAAGTCATCTTTCCAGACAGGCAATGAAATATTATCCAAGGAATCTATGAGGAACTCCAGTAAATCATCAACTGGGACCTTTGTAAAGAATGATGTTACATCAAAACTGACCAGTTTAAAATCATAATTAATGTGTAAGTTATTGAGTTTATCAACCAGATCCATATTATTCTTAATATTAGAGTTAGAAATGTTGCCAACTAGGGGAGATAGTAAAGACACTAACCATTTAGATAATTTATAAGAGATTGAGCCAACTGAGCTAATGATGGGTCTTGCTGGGTTATTAGGCTTGTGGGTCTTGATTACACCGTACATGTATGGCAGTGGAGGGGACGTTGAAGTAAGATGTTTAATGAGAGTAGCTTTGCCTCTCATCAGAGACTAAAGTTTTTTGTTGAACTGGGTGTTAACAGTGTTGAGAGGATTATTTGTGAGCTTAGAATATGTTTCAGCATCACATAAAAGGTCATTCATTGTAGAAATATAATCATCTTTGTTTAAAATCACTACTGTGTTGGCTTTATCTGCTTTAGTGACATGTAGATCCTTTTTTCCTTAAGGGCTTGGATTGCTTTGGTGAATCTATCTGGACAGTTTTGAACACAAGGCTTAGACATGGATGCATACACAACACCTTTACACATGTTCACTTCTTCACTTGTCAAATTGCTGAATTTCTCCAAATTGCAAAATGCTCTGGCTATGTCAACACTGTCGACTCCCTTGCTAGAGCCATCAAAACTTAAACCATAGCAGAGGGCACACAAGGTATCATTGTCTAGTTGTTTAGAGGAGAGATTCACTACACAGTTGTGATTGGCATCCATAGTCCAATCACTATTCTTAATAAGGAGTGCCAATTTGTGGTCAATCTTAGCTTGAAGATCAGAACGCGCACGACTCAGGTTATCAAAACAGTAATCCAACATGAGCTTTTTCCAATCACTTGGTATGGTCATATTAAACACACGCTTTTTTTGTCTTACAATACGAAAAGCTTCATCCACTTCAATTTTCTTTATTTCAAAATGTTTCTTTAGGATGATTTCTTGGAAATCATCAAAGGGGCGGTCAGACATCTTCAGGACACGTTGTGGGAGGATTCATCTAGGCATAACTTTTTCACTAAGGCATGTCTGGAGAAATTTCAAGCGTATTTTTAATTTGTGGGCCTTGATCATCGAAGAGGAGTATTCAATAACGAAAGGAGACAGTCCAGGACAGCTTGTAGAAGAAGTGGCGCGTGGAATCCATTGTTCAAATAAATCATTACCTATACTTGACCTCTGTGGACTTGATCTCACCCTCCTCTGTGTATATATATAACTTGTTCTGCACTTCTATTTTAGTCTGTACTCACCCCTGAAGATGTGAATTACACGAAAGCGCTTGGGAACTTCGTGTTTTCTTTTTCCTTGTGGTTATCAGCATATATATATATATATATATATATATATATATATATATATATATATATATATATATATATATATATATATATTATATATATATATATGACCAAGGCTAATATATACAGTAGGGGAAGTATAAAGTGCCTAGGGCAGGGTGTCAAACTCATTTGCCAAGGCGGGCCAGATTTAGTATGAGTACACAGTGTGCGGGCCAAGTAACATAATTATGAGCACTTCGCCATCACCTCTCAGGTGAGTAGTACGACAAAATAAGAAAGGTGGATTTAGTCTGCCCTCGAGCGAAAGCCTTAAAACCAAACAAATCAAGTGTTTACTTACCTTGATCAATCTTATTGTTTACTACTGCTGCTTCCTGGCACCTCTTGGTATGGACCAGTGCATCAAAGTTTGGCACTAACGACTGAGCTGTAGCAACCTTCAGTATTGAATTAAGGTGCGCATCAGTAAGTTGAGACCGAAGCCGAGACTTGTTCAAGTTCATCACAGAAAAGAGTTGTTCACAGACATATGTACTTCCGAACATTGACATAATCTTTGACGCAAAACATTTAATCCTGGGATAATTTGGTCCAAAATATTGATAAAATGTGCCACCATCAACACTCGAAAACTTGTTCCTCAACACAGAATCACACTGGAGCTCAATTAATTCTAACTGAAGATGTTCTGGTACCTCATTAACACCAACAGAGAATGGGTCTCGAAAAATGAAAAAATCCTTCTCAAGTCTTTTTAAGTCGGCAAATCTTTCTTGGAACTCATTCATTAATTTGTAAATCTTGATGCAGTACTTTTTTGTGTTGATATCAGCATGAAACTCAGGTGTGCCTTGCAGGGACTTCAAGGTCGGAAAGTGAGAAAGATTACTCTCTGATAGTTGCTGTTCAAAAAGCTGAAGTTGATTGAGTATTTTGTTCTCGGAAACAGCAGACTATTTTATTCAGCTGAGGGATACACTCACTATTTAGTTTAAGCTCCTCAAGGTAAGGCTGGAGCAGCAAATGGGCCGCGGGCCGCATGTAAGAGTGTGTCGGGCCGCATGTTTAATACTGACCTAGGGGACAGCAGGGTCCTAATGTTCCGGTCATAAGGAAGAAGTGACCCAACCTTTTAGTTGGGCAGCTAAATGCAATTTTTCAAGAGAATCATGCAAATGGTGATACAAGCACCAAATTTGGCATGGTAATTTTCTAATGGTTACTAGTCAAGTCTGCCTGATTGGATTGGCCATTTGAAAATCTAAGATGGCGGCCATTTTTCAAGATGGCCGCCATATTGACCTTCAAAAGTTGATTTTTCTTATAGAAATTGATGTAGTTGGTCAATCTGAGTGATCTTGGTGTCGATATGTATGTTTTCAAGCATGCTCAGATGATTTTTTTTATAGTTTTAAGTCCATTGTAACATTTTTATCCACATAAAATAACACTTTTAGTAAAAAAATATAACAAAAAAGAACTTACTAAAAAAAAAGTACTCACTATTAGCACTGGTTCCTGTGACTTCTCCTGACAGTACATCTTTGTGCATTTACTGCTGTTCACATATGCAGCTGCAAAGTGCTGTGCAGGAAAGTCCAGAGCGAAAGCATTTGCATCTCTGGTTGCAGTCTTTCTTACAGGTACATTTGGTCAACTCTTGACAGCATGTCGCAATCGGGGGAAGAGTCGTCCAACGTATCTGCCATGCCTCTCCCTTCTGCGTCCATCCCCAGTTGACAGGACTGCTGGTTTCTGGATTGGAGATTGTTGCCTGGTCCCAGATGATACCAGCCTGGTAGGCAGCCCGCTTTGCATGTTCCTTGAAGGCTGCCTGGGAATGGAGTCATATGGTCTCTGCTTGCGGGAAAAGAGATTTAGTCTTGCCTCATCTACACCAGTGGCCGCACTAGATCTGTCGTACATGAGGACAACAAATTTTTCCAGCTTCTGCAGGTCAACATCAGCAACTGTTGTTGGACATTGCAGAGTTCTTTCCTTTCCCACGGAAGCCAGACACAACGTCACAGCCAGTGAAAGCATGGAAGTATAGGATCACACTAGCTTTCTTAAGCCCTATCGCAGAAACTACATCATTAGATTTGTTTTGCCAGGGCATACAGTGGCTGGTCAGCAGCTATAAATGGGATCTGACCTGGGTTCAGAAAAGCCACTGTATCACGAACCTTTTCCATGACATGCTTGATGGTTGCCACAGTGTGTGCCTGATCTCGAAGCAGGGGAAGCAGAGACGTAATGCTCACTTCAAATGGCTGACTCCTCTTCTGTGCTGCATGGTGAGCTGCCCACGTGATGCAGACTTCATCAGCCACATCCTCAGTGAGCAAGACCTCTTCCAGCCAAGCATACTCTTCCTGCAGGTGTAACTGGATTGACTCAGGTGCTGGCAATGACTGAGGTGCTACCAAGGGAAGATTGGGATTCTTCATAATATAAGCTGGTCGGACATTGGTGAATGCCTCTGGAAGCACAGGAACTTTCTTGACCATCGTATCTGCATCCCGTCTGAGTGGCTCACGCTCCTCACCAGCCTGCTCAGGGCTTGGATGTTGGAAGATGGACACACTGGTCCCATGGAAGGACGTTTTGGCTGTAGTCGCAGTGGGGTTGTGGTCAATGTTGTCCACTGTTGAAGTCGTGAACAACTGCTTCCTCAAGATTGGTGGACTCACCACTCCATCTTCCATGTACTGGCATACAACCGCTTCTCCTAGCTGGGCTGATAATTGTAGAACTCTGTCATATGAAATGCTGACCCCATTATCATGCAGCATGTCGATGAGCTGCCTCTTTCTTGTCTCAGCAAACACAGACATGCCGATGTAGATAGCAAAATGTGTCTCATGGTCCTTGGAGTGTCTGTGGATTTGTGTTCCTACCTTGTAGCTGGCAAAGCAGTTGTACTGTAAGAGCTGTGACATAACAAGGTCAGACTTCGATGCGCCATGCTGGAGTTGGGATTTGATATCTGTACCATGTTCGATCATGCATACAAATTGAAGCAGTGATGGTGGAACTGCCTGTTCAATGCAGCCTCATGAAATGTACTGCTGAAGTGTGACTTGTGCTGAAGCATGTCCCGTCGTATCATCCCAGCAGCCTTGGCCAGATGGATCGCGTCACCGTATTTGCTTGCTTGTGCCAGGATTGAGCCAACATCCTTCTCAAAGGCCAGTAGGATATCTCTTCCTTGGTGATGAGCTTGCAGCTGGGGGATGTGAAAAAGCAGCTGGTCCTTCAGTCGAGTAGCATGAACATCGGGTGATCCAACACCCAGCTGCTCAAGTCTCTGTCTGTAGAGTGTGACCAGGTCAGCAAGTCTGAAAATGGGTGGTTCAGTACCTTCACTAGAAGCTTTCATCTGAGTGATGTAAGTGACCAGTTCAGAGAAAGCAGTTGGGTATACGTCCTTGTTCGGATGAAGCTCTTGTGCTTCTTCTTGCTCATGAGCATTTCGGTGTGTTCTTTCTCGGTTGTCCAGGTCTGCCAGGCAGCGAGGGTGATACTTCAGTTCTTGTGCCACATCTCCTGCACTTAGTTTGGCAAGGAGTTTTCCATCGCTAAGTGTCTTCGCACAATCATTCAATCTCTTATTAAGTTTCATTGTCATTGCATGTCTTATGTCATCTCTCGAAGCTTCTTCCTCACATAGAAAGCATTCTGTTGTTTTGGGGTCTCTGACCAGTAGTATCTTGCTACTGCTGCTGCTCTCTGTAGCAACTGCAGAGGTTCGCCTTTTCTGAGCTCTATTTAACTTTTGTGTTGTTGAACAGAAGTCTGCAGCTCTCATGATACTGTGCCTTGTTTCTCCTCAAGGTCTCCTCTATCCCATCATCTTCAACAGGTCTTGCAGGGTTAAGCTTGATTGGCAGTGCATTGATTGAATGAAATAGAGGAATATTCCTTGCCAAGTTCTTGTAACCGTCATCTTTTTTGGCAGGATTTGCATGTGGAGACTTAAGATCTTCCTTCTTATCCTGTTGACAAAGACAACACTTTGCCCAGTCAGTGAGGAATGATTTGTTGGTAGATTTTGTGTCCATAACTATTTTTGATCTTCAGGGCCGAGGGTTTATCCTTTTACCACCCTGATGAGCGCTTCCTTGTATGGGATACAACTAGGTTCATGCCTTTTGCCCTACACCTAGTCCGATCGTTCAATCAGTGTCATTAGTCCCGTGCGATCTGTACACCATCCAGATAACTAAAACCCCGTTATCCTTGGCTCGGCTCTCCCGCACTGGCATATCCTGTCAATTCAGGTGCGGCTGCTTAACTCATTTGGGGTTGGTTAAGCAGCATTTGGGACACTAAGCTGTTGCAGTATGACATGCTTTTTCTTAGCTGACAATGAACCCCATGCTGGGTTGCACAACAGTGATGTCACCAGTGTGCCCTGGTAGTGCGCGACAATCACTCCTTCACATGCAGAGACCCTCTGCATGCTACCCTCACCTAGTTGGAAAAAACATACAATCAGTACATAAAACCAGTCATAAATAAGACAAATATATATATCTGAGATTATCAGAAATAGAAAAAATCATCTGAGCATGCTTGAAAACATACATATCGACACTAAGATCATTTAGATTGACCAACTACATCAATTTCTATAAAAAAAAAATCATCTTTCGAAGGTCAATTAGGCAGCCATCTTGAAAAATGGCCGCCATCTTGGAATTACAAATGGCCAATTAGGCAGATTTGACAAGTAGCCCCTAGGGTATGATCATGCCAACTTTCATGCTTGTATCACCATTTGCACGATTTTTCCATTATCCGCTCTAGTAAACCCTCCACGTAGTCTTTTAATCTTCAGGAGAAATAAGCTGGGGGCTAATATTCAGGTGATCCGAAAGTTTGTAATCTTAATGTTGATGTTATTAATCATTATGTATTGATATGGGTCAGCAGTTAAGAACTTTAACAATGAAACACAAGGTCACATTCTACACTCGATAACAACTGTTAAGGAGGATAAACTATCTGAATTTTTCATATACTTTTTCGTTATCCTTGGCGCTTATCACCATAGCTCAAGAACACTCACCTCTCACTACTGTTCACTATAATACAGGTACTCCTCTAAACGCTCATTAAGGATCTCTGGTGTGAAATTGCTGTGATTTTATTATGAATTACGCTAATTCCCCTGTGAAACAATGTCTCCCGTTTCTGACTTTCTGGAAGATATCGATGTCGTTTTTTGGTATTTTCTATAATTCTTGACCTGCTAGACTATTTCATAGTTAATTTCAAATTCCAAGAAAAACGTGCTCTCGATTCCTTCCCAAAATAATCCAAATCCTAACCATTTCATATTTTTAATTTTTGTTTTAATTCTTTTTGGTCAACAACAGCATATTATCAGCTATCCCAATGATCATTGGTAAAATATATTATTATTGTGTTATATCTGAAAACAATTATTGCCTTTTAGAACATGTGATCACACTTACTTAATCAGCTTTTCAGTAAACACAGATGAGACCAAGAGCCTCTAGTTTTAAGAAGACGACGAGCTAATGGTTTCTTTGGTGGTAGAGAACGGTAGCCACGCACTCTCTCGCACTGTTCCTCACAATCTGTGATATTTGTGATCACTGACAAAGACTACACTCTACACTATCACCCAGACATGTTGCATAACCATAACACGGCGCTTGGCCAATACTTAGCTGTTGCTGTACTCTGAGCCCCAGCTCAAGGTCAGCTGACAATGAGGGCATGACAAAAAACGAGACTACGTGATGGGTGTCTATGAAATTCCAGATATTTTCATAATTTGTCTAAATACATTGCATTTAGGTGAACATTGGCCATTGTATTAGACAACCCACGAAACCATCTGATATTTCATAGACACCCATCACATAGTCTCGTTTTCTGTCGTGCCTTCAATCTCGCCTGACCTTGAACAACGACAGCAGTGAAGGATTTGTCAATTAGCGTCTTCCCATCTTTTACTTTTTATCCTCTTCGCCACTGATCGGCTCGTTAGCCGTTTGGGCGATCGGTCACGTCTCTGATTACTTTTCCTATTAATTTATCCTCTTCACCAAAAGATCGGCTTGCTAGCCGCCCGGGCGATCGGTCACGCCTCTGTGACGCACTGTTGGCAAGTACTGGGCATGCACCGGCTCCTAAATCTACCTGAACCCCCTCCAGTGTTGGTCAAGTCTTGTCTTGAAAGAGCTCACTCTCGGTGCCGTCACAACACTCTCTGGTAGATTGTTCCAAGAGTTTATAACCCTCACTCCGAAAAAGTTTGCACCTCACAGTTTTCTGGATTTGCGGCTTCTTCAATCTTGTGCTGTGACCCCTTGTGGGGCGAGCGTCTGCCAGCTCCAAATAAGGACACTCGACTGAGTAGTGCCCCCTGAGATTCTTATACACCTCAACTAGGTCACCCCTTGCCCGTCTGTAGTATAAGCTAGGCAAGTTCAGGCGCTCTAATCTCTCAGGGTAGCTGAGGTGCCGAGGTGCAGGCACCAGTACCAGTCTGGTGGCCCTCTTTTGAACATTTTCAACCAACTGGCAGTCCCGAGCATATCTCGGGGACCATACGGGGTGACAGTACTCCAGATGGGGGAAGCACTTCACTCTTGAAAATCGTTACGAGGGACGGACCGTCTAGATATCTGAACGACCTTCTTATAAGACCCAATAATTTATTTGCCTGGTTTACCTTCTTCTCGCAATGGCCCGAGAACTTCAGCTCATTGTCAACATAGACACCTAGGTCCTTCTCACATTCAGTCTCAACTAGTGCAGTTTCTTCATCCCATTGGGACACATGATACGCCTCCTTACCGTTGGTACGCCCCAGGTGCATCCTCTTACACTTCATGATATTGAATCTCAGCAGCCATTTCTTCGACCATTCCTGGAGCCCACAGAGGTCCTTCTGCAGCCCTTCACAGTCCGCTTGGTTCTTAATTTCCCGAAATAACTTGGCGTCATCGGCAAACATTTGTATGGAGGAGTGTACAACGTCAGGCATGTCATTTATGAAACAAACAAACAGCAGCGGGCCCAATACACTACCCTGTTGTTCCCCACTTGTGACAGGCACGGATAACGATTTCGTGCCATTAATCACCACACACTGCTTGCGGTCATGTAGAAAGTCTTCTATCCACGCTAGGACATTTCCACGAATTCCGTACTCTTCCAGTTTGATTTTCAGCCTTTCATGGGGTACACTGACGAAAGCCTTGGCAAAATCTAGGTAAATATTGTCGATATTGCCACCCCGTTCCAGAATATGGGTCCAAATATCCAATACCTTGAGCAATTGTGTTAAGCAGGAGCGCCCTGGCATAAAACCGTGTTGGCAATCCTTTACAAGGTTGTTTCGTATTAGATGTTCCATTGCGGCATCTCTGATAATACTCTCAAGTACTTTACATATTATGCTGGTCAGGCTCACAGGTCTATAGTTGATCGTGGAGCGACGATCGCCCTTTTTGAAGATAGGACTCATATAAGCCACTTTCCATTCACTGGGGACCATTTGTTCATCCAGGCATTTACAAAACAGGATCTTAAGGGGCTCGGCCAGCTCGTTGCACAACTCTCTTAGCACTCTAGGATGCACCATGTCAGGGCCGGGACTCTTATGGACCTTTAGCCTGGACAGTTTATTTCTAATACCCTCTTCTGTGAACACAATGTGGGTCAATGCTGTGTCGAGCCGTCTGTCCTAAAACGCTGGAAGATTAGTTGCATCCTCTCTTGTGAATACCGAGGAAAAGAAGCTGTTCAATGCCTCAGCTTTATTCTGGTCAGAATCTGCGTAACTACCATCCTGAAGCCTCAGGTCTGATATTCCTACTCGCGTTTTCAATTTCGACTTTGCATAGCAGTAAAACGCCTTTGGGTTTGACTTGACCTCGCTTGCAACCAGCCTCTGGAACTCCTTTTCAGCCTTTCTACACTCTATCTTTGCTTGGTTTCTGGCTCTTGCATACATCCTCCTGTCTTGCTCATCGTTTGACCCAACCCACGTCTTGAATTTCTGTGTTTTCTTCTTATTCTCATGGTTATATGACTGTGTTTGATGCTCGTAGCAGTGTTTCCTCGCACATTAGCACTTGGATACACGACTTAAAAATGAAAATATCTCAAAATAAAAATGAATGATATGCTATGTTTAAGTAAAACAACGATGTCCAGCTGATGATCACCCCATGTCCTGTAATGTTTTTTTTTTTAATTCCTATAAACAGTTACAACGGTTGCATAGACTTAATATTTTTTTTTAATCCCACCATGAGATGGAACCCACAAGAAATGTATGACAAGAGAATTATGGGAGGCATAAAGGCTTAGAGGAGGAGAGGGCCTGGAGGGCAGATTGAGAATCACAAATGATTATACCGTTCAATCTCATCTGAAGGAGGAGATTAACTGTAACCATGAGTTCATTTAATTCACTATAGGTTGAGCTCGACCAGTTCCGAAGTCTACGGCGGACCTACCTCCTGCCTGTGGGTCCACATTCAATAAGAAGAGAGCGCACCCCGCACTCCCGTCTGCCTGTAGGGAACCATCGGTGTATAGATGGTGTCCAGCAGGGACTTAGGTAGAGACTCTGTCTATGGTCTCCAGAGCTAATTGTTTCTGAAGTAGAGGAGGGTCCGCCTTTGTGGTGTGAGTAAAGGTGACTGCTGGACAGGGAATCCTCCAGGGTGGAGGACCGTGATCATCCTCTGCTACGTGTACATATATATCGAGGTTCTGAACCATAGAAAACATTATTTTAATGAGGGTGAGACCACCCGACCGAAGTAGAGGCCGAGTTGAAATTGGGTCAAGGGAGGTTCTAATGACATAAGAATAATGGGGGCAAGGTGGGGAGAGTGAAGACGTTTTACAGTGAAGCAGGAGACATTATCTCAACAAGGGAAGGGAGATTGAGTTCAATTTGCATGTTGACTATCCTAGTGGAGGTGGGACAACCCAGGATAAATCTCATAACTTTGTTTTGAAACTTTTCAAGGGGAACTAGAGATTTGGGGGGACTTGACATAGGGCAGGAGAAAGGTAGTCGACAACAGATCGGATAAACAATGTAAACAGTTCTGGTTACAAGGATAGAAATCCCGGCAGCGTTGTTGGTGAGGCATGGAAGAGGGGTGAGAAGCTGTTGCAGTTGATCTATAAGGTTCAGGACGATGGGATGGACACGTTGTCTTACAGGAGTAGCTAGAGTAATCCGTAATTTGCACCTAGGTAGATGTACTGCTTACACGGAAGGATAACAGTATATCCCACAGTGCATTCTGGGAGTGTCCCCGAGTTACGAGGAGAGAAGATCCTACTCTTGTCTGGGGAGAGGATGAGACCACAAGCAGTAGATGACGCTGTGAATGAGTTGAGGAGGCGTTGGAGATCTACCTTCGACTCAGAGTGAATGCAGATATAATCTGCGTAATAGGTAACTGTGGTACCAGGAATGTAGGAAAGCAGAGAAAGTAGGCGACGCATAAGGACATTAAAAAGAAAGAGGCTAAGAATATTATAATACCAAATATTTATATAATGCAAATGGTGCTGTTACACCGATCGGCTACCTCCAACCGAGACCACACGGTTTAATTCCTAGGTGTACTCAACCTTGTTACAAGAAAGTATGCTTTAGCTAAACTTTTTCTTCGTGCACACGCCTTTGCAATTCCTTCCGAAAAGTCTTCTTAGAAACTATTTTGTACCTAGAAGAAGTCTTCATGTAACAAATTATCATAACAATCGAGGAACTGATAAATATGATGGTAGGTATAATGAAACCAGGTATGATTATACCGGAAGATAAATGTAAAGGAAGAGAATCCTGCAAGTTGGGAAACTGTGTCTCATTAATATAAGATAGAAGTTTAAGTTTATCAGAAACACTATGAAGATTACTGAAACTTGTATTTAGGGTAATTGGTATGGGAACCAGCTCAGAAGTTATGTTTGTGACAAATGCAAGAAGATGGCGAGCAGGCAAGGTTGTGATTGCATTACTGCTAATTTCACAATAGTCCGGTGCTATATGATATGATAACCTTCCACTACTAAATGCTTGCCTACATCCTGACGTATAAGTATCAATTGGTTTGATTTGCAAAAAAAAAAAAATATTGTACGTTATTTACATGTCTGAAATACTAACCTATGTGGTATTGGAGTATATACACATATTTGTAGAGCTGTAGAGGCATTAGTTTGTAGTATACCTAATTCACACATGTAGCCTCTGAAGCCCGGGTGAAAGCGAAAGCATACGCAGGACAAACATGCAAGTGTAAATATGTTGACTTATAATGATTTAGGACTTCATGCTTAGTCTCAGCAACTAATGAAAAATCCTTTGATCCAACTATTAGTTCAGTTTGTTTGTTCAGAATTAATAGTCCACCACTCGCTTTAAGCGGAAATGGTTTCCAATGCCATGCATAATTTCTTTATTTTTTAATTTAGTGGAATGTGTATTAGTATTTCCTTATGTGTTAAGGTTGCTTCTAATAAGGGGTAATAATATTCCACTTCATGCTCCTTAAAGATAGGAGTTAGATGATATTTAGTTTCAGATATATGCAAAACGGCAATTAGTTAACCACCTGGCAACAACTTTGAATCAACAAGACCAATCCCTGCATTGACAAGATCAGCTATGAGCCTATTATTGGTTTCTATGAAAGCTTGTACCGAGGCCTCAGCTGCATGCATGTATTCAGTGAAGCAGAGTAGCCATTCCAGTGTAGATTCTGACCGTGTGAATCCCTGGACAACGCGTGTTAGTTGATTAGTTTCGTCAACAATAGCATTCATATAGAGAGGGCAGAGTTTGTACTGCCTATTTTTTTTCTTAACCGCTTCTGAAACTGCACTCACTTTATTCCCTAGTTAACTACATCTTCTGCGGTTGCCGTACCAAACAAGATGTTACTTATTAACCCTACAAAGTTAAGCAGACCACGTTTTTGACGCAGCTGAGAATACACATTCTTCCCGATGTCCTCAGGAGATATAGGGAGCTTTCCCTCGCAGTGATTTAATCGCTTGAGTAGACTATTCATACGGTCGTGTTGAAGAGAGATGGTCTGACGGATTGTTGTAGATATTGCTGTTCGAGATCTTGTAGAGTTTCCATAGCTGTTTCAATGTGGACAGCTATTGACCTCAGATGTACTGGTAAGCGGACTAAAGCTCCGTGTTTGACGACGTCTGCTGGGGATGCGACTGTTGTCACCGCGCTCCAGACCAACAGTAGTAGTGATATCCGAGCCATGTCTGAAAGAGGCTAGGATAATTAACGATTTTTGTTTACCGATCGTAGTTTTTTTTACGATATGCACTGTCTATTGTTACATTTTGGTGAGCAATCGTTGTCGTAGAAGTGGGATGTTCCTGACTGACATTAGGAGTCCCTACTAAATCTCTTCTGACTTTTTTCATTATATCTACATGTACTATATTTGTGACATTTGACGTTGGCTCAACAACTTGGAATTTGTTTCCATGTTCTTTCGCTCTAATCACGTACGGACCTGTGAATTTAGGCGAGAGTTTTGATGTGCGTTCCGGAACTTTGATCATTACTTTGTCTCCTATTTCTAGAGTTAAGGGCTTAGCTTTTTTATGTTGCTTGCAGATCATTTTTCAGCACGTGAGGCTGCTAAGTGTTTGTACTTTTCCATGGATGCTTGTGAAAACATTGATGTGCTTCTTTGCACAGTCATCCATGTTGTGCACAGGTTCTGGGGTTCCTGCTAGTAGATCGTATGGTAATCGTCTATCGGTATCGTAAATTATGTATTATGGCGATTTGCCTGTAACGCTATCTATAGATCCATTGATGGACGCTGCAACCTGTGGAAGCCAGTCCTCCCACGAACTATGCATTGGATTCACCACATGTTGTGAAGTCCGGAAAGGCTAAACACTGGATCTTTCGTTAAGACACTCTTGAGAGCATTAAAACTGTCCTCTTGTTCGTTATTCCATGTAAACTCCATATCCTTTTTGAAAAGTTTAGTGAGTGGTGATGCTAACTTAGCATAACCTTCAATGAAAGAACGGTTGTATCCTGATAATC
>NW_024722227.1:20202945-20217225 GCF_018991925.1 Homarus americanus | reverse complement strand
CGTTTCAGTGTAACAGGTGTGTTGAGATGGTACTACAGGGAGGTGAGATGGTGCTTCTATGTATGATAACCTAAGGTGCTATACTCCATACAGGTGGAGCAGTCTGATGTGTCGAGTGTTATTGTAAGAAGGGATGACCGAGGTAAAGAGGTCAATGATTGTTATGAGGAATGAGTATGTTAATGACACGCAATTAATGTAAGACGTCTGTTGTTGAGCAGTGTAACTAAAATCATAGTTGTTCTTCTGAGGAAGGCCAACTCTTCTGGTATTTTGACGGAATGCAATATGTTTTAAAAGGAATAAATTAGTTAAGACATGTTATTGTTTCACCCTTCTTCCCCTATCGATTTGGTCAATGAAAAACCCAACCCAATGCCTACTTCACTCTGCCCGCTACCTAACGAGCTAGATACTGCCCAGAGGGGTTCTGGTGGCAGCAACCTTTAAAATTAAGACTATAGTTAAGTTATCCCCCTTAGAATTAGTGACCCCGGAATCTGGTAGTATACTACTCCATCATTTGATCCACTACATGGCAACCTGGACAAAGCATCTGCATTGGAATGATCCTCTGAACGTCTGTACTGTATCTCATAGTCATATGCCGACAATATCACAGCCCATCTCTGCATTCTTGCTGCAGCAAGTGTAGGAACAGGTGATTTAGGACCCAAAATTGCATAGAGAGGCTTGTGATCAGTTATTAAGATAAAATTCCTCCCATATAAATAATGGTGAAATTTCTTTACTCCAAATATGTTAGACAAAGCCTATTTCTCTATTTGTGCATAATTTTTCTCGAGTTGGGTAAGAGTTTACGAGGCATATGCAATGGGTCTTTCTTCACCGTTATCCATTATGTGACTTATGACAGCACCTAATCCATAGCCCGATGCATCACAAGCAAGCTTTAGTGCTCTACTGGTATCATAATGGACCAAAACATCAGTACTAGACAGAGCAGCTTTACAATCTTCAAATGACTTCTGAGTTACACTGTTCCATTTCCACGGAATCCCTTTCTTTAACAGTATATGCAGAGGGGCTAAAACTGATGAATACCCAGGAATGCTTTCAATTCACTGACATTTTTTGGAGCAGGTAAATTTACTATGGCTCCTACTTTATCAAATACAGGTCTCAGTTCTTCTGCATTCACTTTGTAGTCAAGATAAGTTACTTCTTTAGCTAGGAATGAACATTTGATCTTGTTGGGCCTGACATTGTGTGCCAACAATTTTTCGAATACTGTGGCTAGGGTTTTGACATGGTTTTGGATGTCACTTTCAACAATAAGGACATCGTCCTGAAGACATAACATGATGCACTGAAATAACTTTGGTGCACTTTTAACTCCATAAGGTAACCTTCTGAACTTATACAATCCTTTATGAGTGTCAATGGTAAGGTACTGTTGACTTTCAGCATCAGCACAGATCTGAGCATATGCTTGGGACAAGTCTAACTTGTCCTGTTAGTGCAGCAAACAAATCTTGAGATGTGGGTAAGGGATATTGCTCGTCCTCAACAGCTTGATTAATGGTAACTTTATAATCACCACATTGTCTAACAGATTTATCAGCTTTAGGTACAATTACTATTGGAGCAGCCCAATTGTTCTTGACGGTTTTCACAATAATTCCCTCACTCACAAGGCTGTCTAATTCCTTCTCAACCTCACCTTTCAATGCATAAGGAACATCGTGGACTTAGCATATATGGGTGTAACATCTTTGTCAATGGTGATATGAGCTTCATAACCCTTTATACCATCCTGTCCCTTAACAAATAAAATCTTGTATTTTTCAAGCAATTTCTCAAGACCTGGAACACTGTTACACATTCTAACACTAAATATCTCCTTCCTGTCCATCTCAAGTTCACACAACCAGTTCTTACCTAACAAAGTTGGTCTATTCGCATAACTAGCTACAATTAATGGCAACTTTAAATTCACGTTTTTGTACTTTACCTCACACTCTAATTTACCTTCTGTGTTCAAAATCTCTCCAGTATAGGTTCTCAACTTGACACCTGAGTCTACCAAAGGCACATGCGCAAATAGCTTCTCACAAGTGATCGTGGGCACTTCGTGCCTGGTGGCGAGTCCAGTGGTACAGTTTACCAAAGCGTGAAAGCTCGAACGCTTGTGCTTGGCTAGCGGCCAACCGCCGGAAGGCTGGCCCCGTACAGCGACATCATTTTCCAGCGGAAATAAAATGTTTAATTAATGCCTTCCTAAAGAAACCTTCTACATGGGACCAGGTTTGTTTCACTACGAATTTTTTGCGATTTTTCCACCAAGTTTGATGAAAAACGATTGTGCCGTTTCGGCTGCCCAGAACAGACACACACACAGACACACGGCTATTCCTATAGCATATGAGATAATAATGGTTGTGGTTGTTATAATCATGGTCGTGGTTGTTATAATCATTGTCGTGGTTGTTATAATCATGGTCGTAGGTGTTATAATCATGGTCGTAGGTGTTATAATCATGGTTGTTATAATCATAGTCGTGGTTGTTATAATCATGGTCGTGGTTGTTATAATCAGAGTAGTGGTTGTTATAATCATAGTCGTGGTTGTTATAATCATGGTCGTGGTTATGATCAGGGTCGTAGTTGTTATAATCATGGTCGTGGGTGTTATAATCATCGTCGTGGTTGTTATAATCATAGTCGTGGTTGTTATAATCATGTTCGTGGTTGTTATAATCATAGTCGTGGTTGTTATAATCATGTTCGTGGTTGTTATAAGCATGGTCATGGATGTTATAATCACTGTCGTGGTTGTTATAATCATGGTCGTGGTTGTTATAATCATGGTCGTGGTTGTTATAATCATGGGCGTGGTTGTTATAATCATGGTCGTGGTTGTTATAATCATGGTCGTGGTTGCTATAATCATGGTCGTGGTCGTGATACTTACAGTATCTAATATACTATAAGATGGAATAGAATAAAGGTTAGAATAATTAATTAAAGAAATATTCGCCATAAGGAGAGGTTAAAATCATAAAAAAAATTCTTATGAATCACCGATGATCATTCCGAGATAAATTATATTATGAAGAGAAGTGACCTTGATTCTGGTTATATTAGTCACCATCTGCTTAAGTCATCATCTGTGTTAAGTCATCATAGTCATCATCTACGTTAGTCAGTTTTAGGCCCATCTCACATGACTGACCGACCATCGATGTTTTTTCCGCGCGAGGGTGTTAGTTTTCAATGTGTCTTATTACTTACGCTGGTGGATGTAAGACCTCCTACCCTCACTGACGCAGCTATAGTCAATTTGGTGTTATTCTTGTTTATAAATGCCTTCTAATCTGTCTCAAGTCTATCCGATCTGTCTATTGTCATCCCAACTGTCTGTTCGTCTGCGTGGTGTTTGAATGTAAGCCCGTCTGTACTCTTTGTGTCGTCAAATCTGTCTGTCTTATCCGTTGTTGGCGTGTGTCTGCCTGTTTGTCTAATGTGAACCAGTCAGTCAGCTGTCTGTCTGTCATGTTAGTTGCCATATTGTCTATTTGTGCATGTATGAATCTGTCTATTTTTGTCAACCTCCTGTCTGTTTCACTGTCTATATTCATCCTGTGTCTATTGTAGTCATCTTCTCCATGTATTCCTGTTATTATCTTTTTATCTCTTCTCCTTTTCCATGTACAGTGGAATAAGTATACACTGTAGCTGTAAGGTCGTCTGGCAACGTTGAAACTGCTCATCCAGACGCATGATGAAACTCAGCTTCCCCCCACCTGTTATCTCTAACTATTTTCTGTTTCCCCTTCTTTATTCTTCTATTTACTCATCTTCCTTCCTTTACTAATCCAAACAACATTAAAAAAAAGTAGGCTAAGAAAAAAGTGGGGGGAGGAGGGAGCCGTACAATAACTGCAATCTTGGGCTGACAGCGTACAGCGAATGCGGGTGCGCCAAGTCCGTAGACTTGCATCGTTTTCCAGTGTAAATAAAATGGTTATGTAATGCCTTCCTAAAGAAACCATCGATATGGGACCAGGTTTGTTCCACTCTACAATTTTTTTGAGATTTTTCCACCAAGTTTGATGAAAAACGATTGTGCCGTTTCGGCTGCCCAGAACAGACACACACACTGACAGACACGCCTAGTCCTATTGTATATTAGATACATATCTCTACTAAATATGTAGAAATCAGCTGGAGTATCCACTTCCATGGTTACAGTTGTGTCATTAGTGCAAAAGTCCACATTATACCTATAAGAACATAAGAACATCAAAATGGCAGAAACTGCAGTTTGCCTATTGGTCCATACTGGGCAGTCCCATTTACACCCAACCCCTATTGCTCATATGTCCATCCAACCTATGTTTGAAGCTATCCAGCGTATTCAAGTTAATGATGATATTTGGTAACTTGTTCCACTCATCCACTACTCTAAATCTAAATTTGTCTAAATTAGAACATTGTTACAAGTTCGATCCTGGTTGGATAGTTTGAGTACCTTTGTAATGTACCCTTTGTTCAGCCCTGACTTCCATTTCTACACCTCGATCATATCGTCCGACACTCTACGTCTCTCGAGGGAGTGCAAATTAAGAATTTTAACCTGTCTCTGTACTCAAGGTTCCTAATGCCCGGTGTCATGATCGTGATGACGGCTAACCCTAAAAACCTTAAGGATTCATATTGCGCTTAAACGTCCACAAAACCTTCTGTGTCCCCAGTGGAAACGTCTTCCGTTTTCTCTGTTTCCTTGTTGACGTCATCGAGAGGCCGTCTTTCTCTGAAGGGAACTTTGAATCTAATCCTTGGTTTTCGTAGCAAGACGCTGTATGTTGGGACCTGTTGCCATCCAACCCTTTGTAATCAATTTAATTCTTGCTTTTGATAGCTCAGTCAGAGCATTGTTTGTGTAGATAATAGTAGGGAATGAAACTGAGTTCGAAGTCTCAGTTTCAACGTCAGAGTGTACAGTAAAGTAATTCATCGAAATAGAAGTAGGTGGAATCCCTGACCTAGTTTGAGTGAGGGTGCCTCGGGCATTTCAACCGTTAGTAAGTGCTCGCCCTTTCACCCATACAGGTCCCTAACGCAGCCTAGGCCGTGTCTGTAGCGTGGATGTTGTATCCACTAGTCTGGAGAGATGTCCGAGGTCCAGTAGAATCAGTTATCTTCGTGAGACCCGACTGACAGAAACTTCAGTACTACCTGTGGGCCCCATAGCTGGCCCGTCTGACCCTAAAGCTCGGCCCACGAGGTAACCCCGGAACACCAAGCCACAAGCAACTACCAGCCCCCACCATTGGTGGATGAGTGTCTAGCTCAGTAGGGCTATTTATGTGGTGGTGTTATTCCACTGGAATCTTCAGAGTTCGTTGGGAAGTACCCCATGGTGGCGGGACCCCATGGCGGTTGCTTGAGTATCACTCCTGACGACTGAGTGTTGCAGTGGCAGTTGCCCCTGGTCTTAATGGTGCTAAGTTACTATAAGAGTTTATGTGTTATTGAGTATGTCCACCCAGTAGCGGTGTGAGTATTTTGAGCCTGAGGGCATAGTACCAGGTTTCGTCTGTTGGTACATATTACTTTCCCCTACCTCCATTTTAATGTCTAAATAAATATTGTATTTGTATATTGTGTCTCTTATTTACCTACAGTATCTACCGTTATTTCTTCCCTATTACCTGATACTATCATTACATATACCCATGAGCCTCCTCTCATCACGCTACCAATTGGTTGTAAGTATTAAAGTAAAAATTGTTATAAGAGGCACAGGCCCTTAGACTGGGAATAGTCTTGTCATTCTCCCCTGAATTCTTTCCAAGGATTCTATATCCATTCTGTAATACGGTGACCAGAATTGAACAGAGTAATCCAAGTGGGGTCTCACAAGCACAAGATATAGTTTTAAGATGACCTCGCTAGTCTTGTAACTAACACTCCTTTGGCTTAAGATTCCTAATTATCATTACTCCTAAATCTTTCTCACAGCCGGATTTCTCAATAACATCGTTGTTCAGCTGTTATCTGGTTTCCCTGTTTACATCTGCCGTCATGATCGTAATGACGGCTAGCCTGTTAAAACCTAATGATTCATACTACGCTTACACGTCTATAAAACCTTCTGAGTCCCCCAGTGGAAACGTTCTCCCTTTTTCTCTGTTTCTTTGATGACGTCATTGAGATGTATCTTTGTTGACCGAGTTTGTAAACTCTCTTTTCTACCGAGACCTGTAAACCCCTTTTCACCTATGAATATCAGAGACCCTGATAATCATAGTGAAATTGTTGTAGGGATGTTAACTAAGGAATTCGTTAATTTTCCTGAAGTGAACTTTAGACCAGCGTCTTCGTGTTTGTCGGCAGGCTGCGTGTCGGAACTTGCCCACTGGGATTACCATCCGAGACTTTTTGTGATCAATTTAATTCTTGCCTTTGATCGCTCAGTCAGAGCATTGTTTGTAAAGAGAATATTAGGGAATGAAACTGAGTTTGTAGTCTCAGTTTCAAACGTCAGAGTGTACAGTAACATAATTCAGTGAAATAGTTAAGTAGGTGGAATCCGTGACCTAGCGTAGGGTGAGAGTGCGGCGGGCATTTCAACTGTCAGTAAGCCCCACGTTCGTCACCCACAGGTAGGTCATTCCACTCCGTGTTGTAATTCGCCATTTTTAGTGATTTGACCTAATTAATAGTTTGATTGTGTAAGTGTTACAGTAACGTAGTTGATGTGCTTTGAGTGAAGTATTGTTTATGTCCCTTTGAAACGTTGATGTCGTTATCAACAGTCAGTAAGCCCCCACGTTCGTCACCCACAGGTCTCTATCGCAGCCGAGGCCGTGTCTGTAGCGTGGATGTTGCATGCACTAGTCTGGGGAGATGTCTGAGGTCCAGTAGGATCGGTTATCTCCGTGAATCCCGACCATCAGAAGCTCCACTACCATCCATGGGCCCCATAGCTGGCCAGTCTGACCCTAACGCTCGGCCCACGTGGTGACCCCGGATCACCAAGCCACAAACAACTACCAGCCCCCATCATTGGTGGATGAGTGCATAGCTCAGTAGGGCTATTGGTGTGGTGGTGTTATTCCACCGGAATCATCTGAGTTGTTGGAAGGTTCCACGTGGTGATGAGACTCCCATGGCGGCCGCTTGAGTATTACTCCTGGGGTGTTGAGTGTTGTGCTGGCAGTTGCCACTGGTTTTAATGGTGCTAAGGTGCTGTAAGAGTTTAGGTGTGTTATTGTGTATGTTCACCCAGTCGTGGTGTGAGTAAATTGAGCCTGAGGGCATGGTACCAGGAGTTCTTATTTTGGTGCATATAACCTTTTCCTGAATCCATTTTTGTGTCTGAATAAATATTGTATTTGTATGTTGGGTCTATTATTCACCTATAGTATTCACCGTTGTTCTCTTCCTAATGGTTGATACTATAATTACATGTACCCATGGGCCTTCCTCTCACGTCACGCTACCAGGTCAGAGTATTAAAGTAAAAGTTGTTATAAGAGTGCCAAGCCCTTAAAGGGTGGCAACTTTTGTTGCCCGCTCTTATACTGCTATACTGAGTACTTTACATTTGTCCACATTGAATCTCATCTGCCATTTTTCAGACCATTCGAAAAATTTGTTTAGATCTTCCTGTAGTTTTGCAGAGTCATCGTCAGATTTAATACACGCCCTATTTTAGTGTCATCAGCAAATTTACTTATGTTGCTGTCTATGCCGATATCTATGTTGTTTATGTATATAATAAATAATAATGGTCTGAGTACTGAGCCTTGGGGAACTCCACGAGTGACGTTGCTCCAATGGGATTTAGTGACGTTAAGGCTCACTCTTTGTTTTCTGTCCTGTAACCACGCCCTAATCCATTTTAGAATATCTCCTTTAATGCCATGAGCCTCCACTTTTCTTATTAGTCTTTCGTGAGGGACTCTGTCGAAGGCTTTGCTAAAGTCGAGATAAACCACATCATAATTGTGCCCCTCGTCCCCTGATTCGAAAACAGATGAAAAGAATGTTAATAGATTAGTTAGACGTGAATGCCCACTTGTGAAGCCATGTTGGGAATCATTGATCAACTTGTGCTCACCAGGTGATTTCAAATAGAGTTTGAAATGATTGCTTCCAGTAATTTGCCTACAATTGATGTTGGACTGATTGGTCGGTAGTTAGAGGATAGTGATCTATCTCCCTTCTGGAAAATCTGTATTACATTCTCTATCCTCCAGGATTCTGGTACTACACCCGTTTTTAAGGACATGTTAAACAACTTTGCTAAGGGCATACTAAGCTCTTCCTTACATTCCTTTAATACTCTGGCAAATATCTCATCGGGACCTGGTGACTTATTAGGCTTTAGTTTGTGTATTTGCTTACTAATACCGTTACTAGTCACTACTATCTCGTTTAATTTATTTTCTTCGCTATCTCTGTATCGAGACGGTGCCATGGGTATCATGTTTAAATTTTCGGTGGTGAAAACTGTTGAAAAAAATGTATTCAGATTATTGCTCATTTCTCCGTCATTATCAGTTAGCTCGCCCGTATCTGACTGTATTGGTCCAATCTTTTCTCGTGTTTTAGTTTGATACATTTGATAGAATCCCTTGGGGTTTGCCTTTGCTTCCCTTGCTATCTTCAGTTCATTATTCCTCTTTGCTTTTCTTATCTCGGTCTTAACCCTACCGGCCAATACCTTATAATAATCTCGGAGGTAGACTTCACCACGATTTATTCTCCTACCTATAGCCTTTGTTTGTCCAATAATATTCTTTAAATAATTATTTATCCATTTAGGGTCATTGTTTTTTTATCTGAGTTTTCTGTTAGGTATGTTCTGCCTTTGTGCATTAAGTAACTCATTATTTAAATTGTTGTGGAACTTCTTTAACTTTCTCTTCATGACTGGTGTAAATAGTAAACACATGGGCACTCTCATCATTATCAGGTTCAAAATTACTAACACTCTCTTTTATCCTCTTCACCACTGATCGGCTCGTTAGCCGCTTGGGCGATCCGTCACGTCTGATTACTTTTCCTTTTCTTTTATCTTCTTCACCAAAAGATCGGCTCATTAGCTGCTCGGGCGATCGATCACATCTCTGTTACGCACTGTTGGCAAGTACTGGGCATGCACCGGCTCCTGAATGTACCTGAACCTGTTCCAGTGTTGGTCAAGTCTGATGTTGAAAGAGCTCACACTCGGTGCCGTCACAACACTTTCTGGCAGATTGTTCCAAGAGTTCACAACTCTCACTCTGACAAAGTTTGCCCTCACAGTTTTCTGGACTTGCGGCGTCTTCAATCTTAAGCTGCGACCCCTTGTGGGGCGAGCGTCCGCAAGCTCCAAGCAAGGACACTCAACTGAGTAGTGCCCCTTGAGATGCTTATACACCTCAATTAGGGCACCCCTTGCCCGTCTGTAATATAAGCTAGACTAGTTCAGGCGCTCCAATCTCTCAGGGTAGCTGAGGTGCCGAAGTGCAGGCACCAGTCTGGTGGCCCTCCTTTGAACATTTTCAACCAAATGACAGTCCCCTAGCATATCTCGGGGACCAAACGGGGTGACAGTACTCCAGATGGGGAAGAACTTCACTCTTGAAGATCGTTACGAGGGACGGACCATCTAGATCACTGGTTCCCAAACTGGGGGCCATGGCCCCCCAGCAAAATTTAGGGGGCCATAAGCTGAGGCTATGTACACATAAAAATCCCAAGCCCCACCACACTAGAACAGCCAGTCAGCAGCTGAGCCAGCCAGAGATATGGATTGGGAGAGGGAGGCCATGGATAAGGATCATATATGAAAAGTGGGTAATGATCAGAAAAAGTTTGGGAACCACTGATCTAGATATATGAACGACCATCTCATAAGACCCAATAATTTAGTTGCCTGATTTACCTTCTTCTCACAATGGCCCGAGAACTTCAGCTCATTGTCAACATACACACCTAGGTCCTTCTTACATTCAGTCTCAAATAGTGCAGTTTCTTCATCTCGTTGGGACATATGATACGCCTCCTTACCGTTGGTATGCCCCAAGTGCATCCTCTTACACTTCATGACATTGAATCTCAGCAGCCATTTCTTCGACCATTCTTGGAGCCCACAGAAGTCTTTCTGCAGCTCTTTACAGTCCGCTTGGTTCTTGATTTCCCGAAATACCTTGGCGTCATCGGCAAACATTTGTATGGAGGACTGTACAACGTCAGGCATGTCATTTATGAAACAAACAAACAACAGCGGTCCCAATACAATGCCCTGTGGTAGCCCGCTTGTGACAGGTACAGACGATGATTTCGTGTCATTAATGACCACACACTGCTTGTGGTCATGCAGAAAGTCTTCTATCCACACTAGGAGATTTCCCCGAATTCCGTACCCTGCCAGTTTGATTTTCAGCCTTAATTCTGGTCAGAATATGCGTAACTACCATCTTCAAGCCTCAGGTCTGATACACCTACTCGCGTTCTTAATTTCGACTTTGCATAGCGGTAAAACGCCTTTGGGTTTCACTTGACCTCGCTTGCAACCAGACTCTGAAACTCCTTTTCAGCCCTTCTACACTCTATCTTTGCTTGGTTTCTGGCTCTTGCATACATCCTCCTGTCCTGCTCATCGTTTGACTCAACCCACGTCTTGAATTTCTGGGATTTCTTCTTAACTTTGTCGACCGCCGCATGGTTCATATGTAGGGATCCCCTCCTATTCCTAGAGGCTCTGGGATTGGTCTTGGGTATATATTTATAGTTTAAATGGGTCATTTTACTAGTTATGATATTCAGCGTAGTGTCTGCGCTCTTGTGCCTTAATGAGTCAGGCCAGTTGATACCCCTCATCTTTTCCCTCATCCCTTTTAATTTCCCTTGAAATATTTGCACTTAGGCTTGGCCTTACCCTGAACTAGGTAACAGTTAAATCTGAATGACAACACTATATGGTGACTGGTGCCAACTTGGGCAAGGTGTTCCAGTTTGGCCACCATACCCTCCTCATTTGTTATGATGAGGTCTAGTGGCTTGGGTGTTTGCTTCCCTCTGTAATGTGTCATGTCTCGTCTCTAACATGTTTGAACAGAACACTATCTCTCAGAGTTTCTACAAAAAGAGTAGCAGGTTTATTCAAGTCACTTGGGGTGAACTCGTTTCTCCAGTCGATGTCGCCATAGTTAAAGTCCCCCATGATAAGAAGGTGGCTAGGGTTGAGCATTGCCGCATTGTCTATCAAGGGTCTTAAGTTCCTTTGATTTAGTGGGCCGCAGTTTGGGGATCTGTATATACACCTGACGATAAGTAAGTCCTCTCCTTTTAATTTAATTTTACACCACTTGGACTCTTCAAAAACATCCTCTCCCTGTACCCTCGCCTGGCTGGCTCTAAGGTCTTGCCTAGCATAGATAACCACACTCCTCTTGCAAGTTTCTTGAGAAAGGTTCGTAAATGAGTCATATCCAGCAATACTGAACTCACATTCCTCTGGGTCGATTCTCCTGTTCTTGTACAACAGTTCTACAACTCCCACAATATCTGGTTGGTGTACCTTCAGTAGTGTTTCAAACTCCTCTCTCCTATCAAGAAACGAGTCAGTATTGGTGTACATGACATTCAAGCCAGAATTTGGTCTTGGTAACGTCTCTGCTCTTAGTAGTAACTCTGCCCCCCCCCCCCATTCTCAGAAGCTGCAGCATTTGCTAAGTACACTGTATTTTGCAGGGTGTGGTTAGAAATACTATTCTGTGATGCTCATATATAATACTATGCTGTGATGCTCATATATAATACTATAATGTGATGCTCATATACAATACTATGCTGTGATGCTCATATATAATACTATGCTGTGATGCTCATATATATTACTATGCTGTTATGCTCATATATAATACTCTGCTGTGATGCTCATGTATAATACTATGCTGTGATGCTCATATATAATACTATGCTGTGATGCTCATATATAATACTATGCTGTTATGCTCATATATAATATTATGCTGTTGTGCTCATATATAATACTATCCTGTAATTCTCATATATAATACTATTCTGCGATGCTCATATACAATACTATGCTGTGATGCTCATATATAATATTATGCTGTGATGCTCATATACAATACTATGCTGTGATGCTCATATATAATACTATGCTGTGTTGCTTATATATAGGGTATAATACTATGCTGTTATGCTCATATATAATACTATAATGTCTATGAGGCCCATAGTTAAGGTCCAATAACTGCTGTGTGTCTACAAGGCCCAGAGTTAAGGCCCAATACTCGTTGTGTGTCTACGAGGCCCTTAGTTAAGACCCAATACCCGCTGTGTGTCTACGAGGCCCTTAGTTAAGACCCAATACCCGCTGTGTGCCTACGAGGTCCTTAGTTAAGGCCAAATACCTGTTGTGTGTCCACGAGGCTCATAGTTAATGCCCAATATACATTGTGTGCGAAATGGGCCCATAGTTGCTGCCAATTACCCGTTGTGTGCGATTGATGAACGGACCAATAGTGAAAGTAAATGACGTGAGGGATCTACAGAAATTAGGAGACAAGATGTGGACCTGCATATTCAATTTGAAAGCTTCAGAAATGATGCACGAGACAGACACGCATCAATGCACCATTGCTGTAGCTGCAAGACTTACTGGAAAGATGCAAGAGACAGGGCAACTGGTAAGACGTGCGCTAATCTTAAGAAGGCGGGATCATACGGTGCTCCTACCCAAGTTGCTAATTGTCGAAAGATTTCCTGTAGCTCTGAAGGAATCGATGGCTACACCTCATGATGTTGAAAGATGGGATCATCTTTTAAATTGAGGCACCTGCCATTGGTGAAGGAATCGAGCTCCTGATTGGTCAAAATGTTCCACCAAGTTAAGTTCCGCCTGAACATCGAGAGATCCTACGGTTTCTTTGGTGGCACGATGGAGATTCGTCACATGCGCTTACATAGCCATCGTGCACAGCATATGCACTGCTGAGAACCTTTTGTGATCATGGAGCGCCTTTTTGCATGTCAACTCTCCATGCTAAACGCAATTTCTATGCTTTCGGTGTCATCCTCTGAGGAAGCTGCAAAGACTACTCTGTAGATATAGTAATTACTGTCCCTTGAAGACTTTGGGATGACTAAGTGGATAAGTAATCAGAAAGTTGTTCTAATTTCCATACCCTGGGAGGGGCGACACATGGGCGTAAAGGAAGTGGGCTTAAGCCAAGAGACGATACCTGTAGATATTAATCAAGTTATTAAAATCTAGTATAGGAAAATATAATATAATTACCTAAGCTAGCCCCATACTCTTAAAATAGCAGTACCCAAGAATAAGTGAGCACCTAAACTTTAAAAAGGTGGCTGCTATGAATTGTAGAGAGTCTTGGAGGACTGAGAAGCTAGAATATCTCTGGGTTGCCGGATGTCTGCTAGGTTTGGAGAGTTGCGTCTGCTTTCTCTGAAGTGAGAAACCAGAATGGCGTTTTTACCGTCTTGTACAATTGCGTGATCCAATCATGCAGTGGTACATAAACAAGAACTAGATATCCATTGTTATTTTTCTTTGCAATACTATTTCTTAATAGAAATACATATTTACATTTTTGGTTAACTACCGCCACCGATATCGTGTAAATTATACGATATTAATGCGATTACTAGAGAAAGAGGAATACCGCGCTACTGTGGGGTACGAGATATTGGTTCACACCAAGGATGGGATGGAGAAAGGAAACTCACAATGTGCTCTCTGTATACATATTATATTGGATGTACAATGCAGCTTGGTGCTGGGGGGTGGCAGCGTGAGTAGGGTGTCATACGGAGGCGAATTTTTATTTTTTTCGTTTGAAAAATCGGCCCATGGTATTAATGATGTAGTTCTATGTGCAGAATCATGTGATATCTTCAGATTTGAAAAGTTTTCATTTTTTGCTAGGTAAATTTTAACTTGAAATCTTATGAAAATTTAGTATTCCCACCCTTTTACCAACACCACTAAATAGCTTATTTAAAGTAAAGTAAATGTATCAGGTTAATTTATTAGGATGAAAATGATCCAGAATAGTGAAACGAATGATCTTGACACATTTATTAAATTTAATATTCCTTTAGAAAACAAAATCATCAAATACAAAACCGGTTTTACTACTACGACCCGGTGTTGCTGCACACCATAGAGAATATGTCTTTCTTGCTTCTGTTTCTACTCATCACCTCCCTGCTGACCACCTGAGCTCGGATGTAGCCTTCCCTCCTCTCATGGCTGTACACGTGACT
>NW_024722227.1:20157691-20202845 GCF_018991925.1 Homarus americanus | reverse complement strand
CTGGTTGGTGAGGGTGCTCAGAGAGGACAGCTTGTGGGTCGCCATGCTCGCCGGCGGGAGCGAGGGCCGCCAGGCAGGAGGTGTTGCTTGCTGCGGCTGTAGCTAGAAGAAGGGGCATGTCGATACGATACGAAGTCTTTAGTTAAGAGGTGAAAGGAGATTATTAGGGGTTGAAGGAAAAGTGGTGAAACTGAAATACAGTAGGAGTAGAAAGAATCTGGGCTCAACCAGATCGCTTCATCTTTCTTATTGGTGTTTTGTCTTTGTTCTGCTCCCTTGGGTCGTCAGACCTTTGTATTAATATTGGTTTATTTATATAATGCTGCTTATTATTATTATTTTTATTATTGTTGGAGTTAGTGAGCCCGCCCAGGTCCTTGTGTAACTGGGAGGGTAGTCACATTTTTTTTTGAGGTGTTAGTTAAGTGTTAGTTGTGTTAGTCTAAAGGTACACTGTATGGAGAGGCCTGCCAGGTTCTTAGTGGAGCTGGTTGGTCACTCTCATCTTTATTCCTCTAGTAATGTTTTATGTGTAAATGTGTATATTGGGCAGGAGGTGGTTCAATTACTTCTTCCTGGCTGATGTAGCTGGGAGGGTAATCACATTATTATTATTATATGTATTAATATATATATATATATACATACATATATATATATATATATATATATATATATATATATATATATATATATATATATATATATATATATATATATACACATACATATATACATATATACATATTTTTTTTTTTTTTTTTTTTTTTTTTTTTTTTTTTGAGTTAGTAGGCCCAGGTCTAGTAGCTGGGAGGGTAGTCACTTTTTTTTTTTTTTTTTTTTTCTCTTACTAAGATGTTAGTTCAATGTTAAATGTTAAATGTTAAATGTTAAATATTAGTTATGTTAGTCTAAAGGTACACTGTATGGAGAGGCCTACCAGGTTCTTGTGGAGCTGGTAGGTCACTCTCATCTTTTATTCTCTCTATTAATGTTTTATATGTATATTGGGGCAGGAGATGGTTCAATTACTTTCTTCCTGGCTGATTTAAACCAACTGTGTTCTTGGAATCCTTCGTTGTCTATATTATTTATCCAGTTTTGATATGTTTCTGTGTTAAGTTCAGTCACTTTTTTCCAAATATTTACAGCTTTGTTGTGTATATCTACATTGATTGCTAAGAGGTTTGCTCTCTTGTGTAGCTGTTCATTATTGATGTGGTCTGTATATTTTATGTTATATATAAATCTGAGGGCTATATTTTGTACTGTTTGTAACCTTTTAATGCACGTTTTACTAAGGGTGTTCAATGGGATGGGTGGGTAGTCCATAATTGATTTGACAAGGGCAATATAAATCTTTCTTTTGTTATTAATGCTAAGGTTCTTAAAGCGTTTTATTTTTGATAATCTTATTCTTGCCTGTCGTTCTTTATCTTTTAAGTATGTTATATATCCTCTTTTTGTTAGTTTTAATCCAAGCATCCTACCTTCAGTGTCGTATGGGTAGGCGTGGGGTAGGCGTGGCTTAATAGTTGACCTCCGTCATGTATGGCGGCGCTGGTTGCTGACCTTAGACACGAAGTGGAGGGTCGGCTAGTCAGTGACAAACAGCGTTTGTAGGGGAGGAATCCACTACAATACTCCCCCTTCCCTCCAGACGGTGTAGGAGACTTGTTGTCTGCAGGGTTGCATCCCACATGTGAGGCAGAACGGGAAGTGCAGGAGACTTGTTGTCGGCTGGGTTGTATGCCACATGTGAGACATAATGGCGAGGGCATGGATGAGCCGGCCGCTAGGGGAGACAACTTCACCTATGCGGGGGAAGACATCAACGGAGGGAGACCCCACGCCTGGTGGCCCCGGAGCCAAAGATGCAAGAACATTTTGGAGAAGAATTCTCACTATCGAGCGGCGTGCCTCAGGACTGACCTGCCACCCCCAATCGTCGGCAGCGAGTACGTCATGTATGCCGACGATGTAACACAGATCGTCACCTGCCCAGGAAGGTCCACAGCAAGGATGGCGCGACTCACTGCTCGGGCAATAGAGGAGATCTCGGAGTATGAAAATAAATGGAAAATAAAAACAAACAAAACGAAATTTGAGGTCATACCCATAGCCAAATTCAAACCGGCCCCATTGATGATCGACGACGAAGAGATTGAGTACTCTAAACAAGGCAGGTTGCTCGGCCTCATCATTTCTCGGACGGGCATCATTCCCCACGTGAAGGACAGACTAAATAAAGCCAAAGTCGCCACAGCCAAATTAAAACGTTTTAAATTGATGCCTGAGAAGATACAAGTTCACCTGTACAAGGCGCTGGTGAGGCCTGTGTTGGAGTACCCATCTATACCACTCGTCACACTCGGGAAGACTAGACTACAACAACTACAGAGCTTCCAAAACAAGTGTTTGAGGTCAGCCAGTGGACAAGCGCCACCCTACCAGGAGACAGTGGAAACCATCCACCTAAGAAATAAAACAGAAGCCCTCAACTTCAGGTTCCATCGCCTAGGGAAGAAGGTTTGGGACAAGCTCCTGGACGACCCTCACAGCCCAGACCACCTACGCGGGGAAGACATCAACGGAGGGAGACCCCACGCCAGGTGGCCCCGGAGTCTGCCCGCACTACAACAACCCAACCCGCGACCCATCTATGTCCGCCACAGTGATCCACCTTAGATTAAAACTTAGATGATATAAATTCACATTTAACAAGTCACAATCAAGTGAGTCCATAACGTAATACAGTATAAGATGTTAATAAACTTATAATTGTAAAATCAATCTACTCATTGTCTACTAAAATAACCATTGTGCAACCTCATCCTAAATCCTAGGTTAGCTTAGTTAGCCAACAAACTCTGTAATACGTAAAACAAGGGGTGTTGTCCCCCTCTGTTTAACTCATTAAACTTCTTTTCCAACCTTTCCCCCCACGACTATATGTTGTGACTTCTCCATCCCTCATGTCTGGCTGTGCCTTGAGCCCCAGCATGCCTTCCATCCTTTCCCCACCTTAACCTAAAAAAAAAAAAAAAAAAACAACAACTTTGTTTAGATACATGAGATCTGTGGGAGAAGAGAGGGAGAAGGAGGGTTATGGATGCGATGAATTTTGTGCTTCTCTCGCGGCAGGTACAGAGTCCTCAGATGCGCCTGCTGGGGTGTGTGGGTCTGGGTCAGGAGCTGCGTCAGGAAGAGGGTCCATGACAGCAGCAGGGTGCATGACAGCAGCAGGGTGCAGGACAGTAACAGGGAGTACCTGAGGGAGAAAAGAGGGATGTGTGGGGCCGCGTCAGGAGCAGGGTCTGCCAGGCAGGAGCGGAGGAGGATCCAGGACAGTGGCAGAGGGTACTGCTGGGCCGGGGGCGGCGTCTGAGGCAGGACGGGTGTGTTGGGGTCGGTAGAACGTGGTGCTTGGGGCAGGAAGAGGAGCTGGTGTCTGCTTAGAGAAGCAGAGCTGCTCTAGGGTGTCTAACCTGCGGTGTAGAATAGACAGAAGTTGTAGAGCCAATGAGAGCTGCCTCTGTGTGTATAAGCCAGTCTTCCATGTTGCTTGAAGACTGGGAGAGTGATCGGTTTCTCCTCCATCCTGTGTGAGTGCGATTCTCCGGGGGCACCATTTGTGGGGTACGAGATGTTGGTTCACACTCAGGATGGGATGGAGAAAGGAAACTCACAATGTGCTCTCTGTATACATGTTGTATTGGATGTACAATGCAGCTTGGTGCTGGGGGGTGCCAGCGTTGGTCCAAGCGTGATGTAGAGAGAGCTGGTTGGTGAGGGTGCTCAGAGGACCAGCTTGTGGGTCGCCATGGTCGCCGGTTGGAGCGGGAGCCGCCAGGCAGGGGGAGGTGGAGGTGTTGCTTGCTGGTGGCTGTAGGTAGAAAGAGATAGGTCACCAAGAGGTGAGGTCTTATATTGCGGGGGGTAGGCTTGGCTTAATAGTTGACCTCCATCATGTTTGGCGGCGTTGGTTGCTGACCTTGGACACGAGGCGGAGGGTCGGCTAGTCAGCGACAAACAGAGTTTGTAGGGGAGGAATCCACTACACTACTTCCCGCGAAGTAATCCGTCTTTCGGGTGTCAAATAGTGTTTTTACCACTAATTTTGTACACTCCACGTAATCATTTACCTAAGCTAACTAGCGAATTAAATCATTAATTAGCAAGTTATTTACATATACCACATTGGATTGTTGTTTCAAGTCCGATAACACACAAGATTAATACTACGGTGCTTCAAGGACTTGGAGGATAAAGGTGGAAATTAATTCCCACAATACCTATAGAATGCGCCCTGAGAGTTGTGTGGAACCTGGAACTAGATCACTTTTATGCTAAGGTCTGTGTACAAACTACGCCCGCTACGAACCGGGGCCTGTTGAGCATTATCAGTTCAGTCTATGGTCCATTTGGTTTCATTTCCCTTTTCCTCATTAAGGCGAAGGTGATATTTCAGGACGAATGTCGACGAAGGAGAGGGTGGGATGAAGCCCTAGCTGAACATAATAGCCTTGCCTGGCAACAGTGGCTGGAGGACTTGGCACAGCTTTCCGAATTCGGATTCCCAATCGCTATGGGTCAATTGGGTCATATGCCCAAGGACTGGCACTTTCAATGCAACTGCATCATTTGCAACGTCTCACAGGTGGCTTGTGGCACGGTTTCATACCTGCAGATGGTGGAATAGTCTGGAAACATCCAGTGCATCTTTGTGTATGGAAGAGCAAGACTGACACCTTTGAAATGGCAGACCGTCCCTCGGCTGGAACTCATATACAGATGTATTAGCCACAAGTACCGACATGTTGATAAGAAAAGAGCTGAGCGTGAAATTTGAAAAGTCAGTGTTTTGGACCGACAGTGTGCTCGTCTTCCAGTATACTTCAAATACCCAGCGGCGTTCCATACATTCATTGCAAATAAAATCGTTGCCATACACGAGTTGTCGAATGCAAATTAATGGTGTCGTATGGGCATAGATTGCTTTGGACCCTTCCTCGCTGAACAGGTGAGATAGCATCACAAGCGATAAGAGTGTCCATTCACCTGCTTGACCAAACGAGCCATACACCCCGAAATGTTGACCTTACTTGATACCGACGCCTTCCTAAATGCAGTGACACGGTCTTCGGCCCGCAGGAGAATTCCTGAATGCATTCATTCTGACAATGGAAACAACTTGGTCAGTGCCGACAAGGAGCTCTGAGTAGCAGCACAGGGCTGGGAGAATAATGAATAAGTGAAACCTACTTTCCTAAGGAAGCAGACAGAATGGGTGTTCAATCCTACTGCATCTTCACACATGGAAGGGGTGTGGAAACAAAATTCGAGCTGCATGCAAAGTCCTCTGGGCAGTTGTGGGCTCACAGGACCTAGATGACGAACGGCTCCTAACACTCTTTTGTGAAGGATATTGGAAACACAAGGTTTGCAAACTACTCGACAGGATTACGAAATCGTGTGTAACGGCGTAATAGCACTTTTACATTATATAAATATTCACCCAAATGGATAATACCAAATTATTCACTAAGTTATGCAACAATGATTCGGTAGTTATTCACGTTAAACACGCTAAGCTAGGAACTATCTCAGGAGTCGAGCGAGGTCAGGGTGACTAATCAAACATCGCTTGACAGCTACTCCCCGCTCTCACGCTTGGAGACAGCCAGACTCTTACTACTATTTAAGGGGTGTACACCTAACTTAAGTGTTCCCATACAAGTGTTTACATCAGCCCTAGCACTTTAAGAGTTTCAGAACTTGTTTAAAACAATTGTGTGATACAAAAAAAAAACGCTATCACACGCCGTCGAACAATCGGAAACCCCAGCAACAACGTCAAGTCACACTGTTTTTGTTCATGAAGCCAAGTACCGATCTAGCTCTGGGTGGCATTAGCATTAGGGAAGTGTACCACATACGAAGGGGACAAGCGCATTTTCTTGGCGGATCAGTCGCTTCTTTCAACAAAATTATCTGATCGTCGCTACTGAAGAGCCATTGCCTCAGAACCAGTGATAATTATTCAGATACTAAAGACAAGATTCGGTGATGATGGCCTAGCATGTCTAATTATTGGAGGTTGCAAGCACCACTTTGATTCGACCAGCGACCAAGTTGTGCCCACTGGAAGAGGGCTCAAATTAATCAATTTATGCTACTTGTTGTCTTGGGCATGATCGCCCAAAGGGGGGAGTTTTACCGCTGGACAGCGGTAATCATAGGAGTGATAAGAGTAGTGAAAGTAATTATGGGGAGTGATAAGAATTAATGTTGTTATGTACTACGCGACGAGACGCTGGTGAGTCAGCTCGTGTCATAAAGAGGAACAAGGCGTGTATATGTTGGATTCGATTGACTTTCACTGGCCAGGCCCCTGGACTATAACATACGGCACTACGGCAGTACCCAGCAACTGATCGCCCTAAACACACCAGAGGCTGTCTGGTCCAAGCCAAACCTGCAACACGTAATTATGAAAATATTGTGTTTCATTGTGGACGTGAAGAATATTAATTGAGTAACTTCTGACGATATGCAGCTTATGTTGAGTTTACTGTTAAGATAATGTACTCACTTGTGCTAATATTAGCTGAATGTATTCATATATGATATGTCACTGAACTTTCAGTTTCCTTCTTGTAAATTGATTATTTGTATTTGACAGGTTTGACCGAAATAAACTGTATCGGGTTGACGAAGCAGGTTAATCTCCTTACCGGGCGATCATAGTGACTGTCTCTACTATAATAAAGAAACAAGATACCAGCACCGAAAATATAATAAATGCACTTATGACACAGCTCACAAAAAAGATGCAGGAAGACCAGACCCCCAAAGCTCCACAACTACAAGTGGAACAGACGACACCCTTGAGTCAGATATCAGACAAGAAGAAGACCTTGCCATCTGAGAGATCACTCAAAACCGTGAAACCTCAAGCCCCTTGCAACAGATCACAAGGAACAGAACAACAAGCACAGGCCGTCAGCAAACACGATCACAGGCAAAAGCGACAGCACCCTGAAGAGAGCAGAAAAAACTCCCGAGATACCTCCAAAAACAAGCGGAAATCCACCTCCTGCTCCTCCCTTGGAGCAGGTGCCCAAGAAACAGCCACCAATGAGCACACCATTCCTAATGGACGAGGAGGAGAGCGACTCAACCAAGAACGCCGAGAGCAACTACAGCACCAGCGACGAGGAGATAATGATAGAATAGCCCCGTCTCCTTGTCATCTCAAGATAACACACTGGAATGTACAAGGCCTGTCCAACAAACGGCATACTAAACAAGCAGCAGCCATAGCTAAAAATATTGATGTCTTCATTCTGCAAGAAACCCTGATGTCAAAAGATAAACACTTCCGCTTGCCTGGATACCAACAGTACTCTGTACTAAAAGGGCCCAACTCCCATGGTAGCATGATTCTCGTCAGGGCGACCATCCCCAGTTCAGAAGTAGAACCAGTTCACTGTGGAGATGGAGTAGAGGCACAAGCTGTTCAGATACACCTGGCAAACGACAGTCTTGTAGTATACAACATCTATAAACCGCCACTCAAACGACTAGAAGCCGGTGAACTACTGACACGGGCAACACAGGAACTTGTGCTCATTGCTGGGGACTTCAATGCCCACCATCTAACGATCAATCCGACCACAACAATGAACCAGGATGGTCACCACCTAGTGGAACTGCTAACAGTTGTTCCAGAAATAACTCTCATTAATACTGGGGAACCAATACACATACTGGGAGGAACATTGGACCTCACATTCATCTCCACTGAGCTCGTTCCAGTAGCTCAGTGGGAGGTAGATGATGAACTGACCAGTGACCACTTTGCAATGACAACTACTTTGAGGATGGAGCTACTCCCTCCTCCCCCACGTCCGCCACCCAGATGGAATACCAAGAAAGCAAATTGGAAATTTTATCAAGATGAACTCCAAAAAGGGTTTTCGAACTATGAACCAGCAGAAGATATTGACCAACTAAACCAGGACCTTACTGATGCCATACAACACGCAGCAGAGAAAGCATTACCAAAAACAAACCCTACAAATAGACACCACAAAGACTACTGGTTCTACTGTACAAGACGAGGTCAGAGAACAGAAACACAGAATCAACACATTCAGAAGACATCTCCGACAATACCTTTCCCCTGAGGGAGTGAAACTCTTGAGAGCTGCTGTCCAACATGCTCGTCAAATTACTCAGAAAATTAGGGAAGACAAATGGCTCGAGTGGTGTGCAACCTTTAATGCACACACCAGCCTGAGTGAACTTTGGAGAAAACTCAGGATAGCAACAGGAGAACTGCCCAGATCTCCAGCCCACCCCCAGCCACTACAGGAAGCAAATCGCTTGGCAGAGCACTTTGCAGAACGCTCGTCATCAGCTCAACTACCTCTTGAAATAAGACTTCATCTACAGCAAGTACAACTGGAGAGAGAAGTAGTAGTCAGACATGCAATTGAACAAACTGACACTACAGACTGTCTGTTTTCTATAGAAGAAATATGAAGGGCCAGGAAAACAAGCAAAGACACTGCCCCTGGCAGTGATGGCATAACCTATTCATTGCTCAGAAATGCAGGACTTGCTGGTGAACTTGCTCTCCTAACAGTTATCAATGCATCATGGTCAGCAGGCAAACTCCCATCAGCTTGGAAAAGGGCAAACATTGTTCCCATTCACAAACCCAATGATCCCCAGAATTTCAGACCAATATCACTAACAGCATGCATCGGCAAAACCGCCGAAAGGATGGTCCTTACACGACTCCTCTAGAAAACTGGATCACTTCACCTGGGATCCATTGGTCAAAATAAGGCAATCGTAGTATTCCTTGATCTCGAGGAAGCATTTGAGCTGGCAAATACACAGGCCATTGTGACCACTCTGGCCCGGAAAGGCGTCAAGGGATGCCTACTGGCTTGGATTGCCGACTATTTCCAAAACAGAACAGCAAGAGTTACCTGTCAAGGACAAGTCTCAGATCACCAAAGACTGGAAAATGGCACACCACAAGGAGCTCTTAGTCCAACTCTCTTCAATATCCTCATGGAAAACTTGTGTCGGTTCCCTTTTCAAGAGGGTACCAAACTGCTATGCTATGCTGATGACTTAGCACCGATAGTAAAAGGCAGAAACCAGATCAGCAAAGTCCAAAGAGCACTAGATCTCATCAGTGAAGAATGTATGAGTCTCGGGCTCAAGATATCAATCCCAAAATCGAAAGCCACGAGGTTTGGACACAATGAGCCGGTGACACAACTGCAAATGCAAGGTATTGCCCTACAATGGGTTAATGTATACAAATACCTGGGCATTTGGATTGACAAAGGCCTCAAATTTGACAATGAGATAAACTATCTAAGAGCAAGAGAGTCAACATGATGAGAGCCATGACAGGACCCAAGGTGGGTGAGGGACATGTACTCCTAAGAACGCTAAATATACACGCCATTCGATCATTAGCAGAATATGCGACACCGGCTCTTATCACACTGTCTGAGTGGCAGTGGGAGAAATTGGAGGATTCTCAGAATAACGCTATGAGAGTCATTGTTAAGGCACCTATGTGGACAAAAATTAAAAACTTACACATGGAGACAGGTCTCACATCTTTCCAAATCAGGACGGAACGGTTAACAGCGTGCTTTGCAACAAAACTGATTACCAGGACTCGGGAAAGTGACATCAAGAATGGACTCTTACTAGCACTGAACCTTAACAGAGATGTCTTTAACAAGAAAACGTGGCTATTGGGCGCAGCTGATGCTGTAAATTGACTGGAATTAAAAGACACAATCCTCAGCAAAGGACCTGAAACAATGTGTCCAGACTACAACACCCCAGCACCGTGGGAGTCCCCGCCAGCAGTCTTCAACATTCTACAAACTGGGACAAGAAAGGCCGACTCTAACCCACATAGCAGGGAGAAACATGAAGGCTCTAACACTACACAATGGTACAGTGTATTACACAGACGGTTCCATAGAGCCCACCAGTACGAAGGCAGGAGCGGCCTTCATCATAGAAGGAGGTAACACGTCCCTTTGGAGAACCTCAGATGGATGCTCCACTTTGCAAGTTGAGCTCGCTGCCATACTTGGAGCCGTAAGAAACGCTTCCATAAACAGTCAACAGGGCGTTGTAATACACACCGACTTACGATGTGCTATTGAAGTACTATAATGCAGAGACCCTAAAGACAACATTCATCTCATAACATCCGTTGTTGGCCTAGTGCATGGTTTAAAACTACAAGATCGGCAAGTTATCATTAACTGCGTGCCCAGTCATATCGGAATCCCAGGGAATGAACGAGCTGATGATGCTGCCAAGGCTGCGTTACAGTGCGTTAGGACATCGAAATATTGAGATGAACATCCCTCCCAGTCAGGAGCAAATAAAAAAGACCACAATAACACGAACTGCCCAGTGGAAAATAGAAAAACATAGAAGATTAACACCAGTATCACGATCGGCCAGGTGGTACTATCTGGTCACGAATTATGAGAGACCACCACTCAGGAAGGATAAAACAAGAAGGGAAGAAGTCAACTTCCACCGACCGAGACTGGGATACCCATGCATATGGGAAATCATTGTACAAGTACCAGCAGAGCAGCGCATGTGCAAGACCTTCGACAGCGGAGCAGAAAACTCACTGCAGCACTACCTCATAGAGTGCCTTGGAACACAATTAGCTAGGAGAAACATACAACCCCCTATCACAGAAGAGAAGATTGCCAAAATGTTAACCACCAGCCACTCTCAAGAAACGGGATGAGGGAAGAGATGAAAGGCATCAACTGGCCTAACTCATTAAGGCACAAGAACGCAGACACTACGCTGAATATCATAACTAGTAAAGTGACCCATTTGATCGATAAATATATACCCAAGACCAATCACAGTGCCTCTAGGAATACGAAGGGGTTCCCTACACATGAATCAAGCGCCGGTCGACAGAGTTAAGAAGAAAACCCAGAAATTCAAGACGTGGTTTGGGTCAAACGATGAGTAGGACAGGAGGATGTATGCAAGAGCCAGAAACCAAGGAAAGATAGAGTGTAGAAGGGCTGAAAAGGAGTTCCAGAGGTTGGTTGCAGGCGAGGTCAAGTCAAACCCAAAGGCGTTTTACCGCTATGCAAAGTCGAAATTAAAAACGCGAGTAGGAGTATCAGACCTGAGGCTTGAAGATGGTAGTTATGTAGATTCTCATCAATATAAAACTGAGGCATGGAACAGCTTCTTTTCCTCGGTGTTCACAAGAGAGGTTGCAATTAACCTTCCTGCGTTTGAGGACAGACGGTTCGACACAGCACTGACCCACATTGTGTTCACAGAAGAGGGTATTATAAATAAATTGTTCAGGCTAAAGGTCCATAAGAGTCCCGGCCCTGACATGGTGCATCCTAGAGTGCTAAGAGAGTTGTGCAACGAGCTTGCCGGGCCCCTGAAGATCCTGTTTTGTAAATGTCTGGATGAACAAAAGGTCCCCAGTGAATGGAAAGTGGCTTATGTGAGTCCTATCTTCAAGAATGGCGTTCGTCACTCTACGAACAACTATATACCGGTGAGCCTGACCAGCATAATATGTAAAGTACTTGAGAGTATTATCAGAGATGCCGCAATGGAACATCTACACGAAACATCTTTGTAAAGGATTGCCAACACGGTTTTTTGCCGGGGCGCTCCTGCTTAACACAATTGCTCAAGGTATTGGATATTTGGACCCATATTCTGGAATGGGGTGGTAATATCGGCAATATTTACCTAGATTTTGCCAAGGCTTTCGACAGTGTATCCTACGAAAGGCTGAAAATCAAACTGGAAGGGTACGTGGATAGAAGACTTTCTACATGACCGCAAGCAGTGTGTGGTGATTAATGGCACGAAATCATCGCCTGTACCTGTCACAAGCGGGGTACCACAGGGCAGTGCCTTGGGCCCGCTGTTGTTTGTTTGTTTCATAAATGACATGCCTGTCATTGTACACTCCTCCATGCAAATGCTTGCCGATGACGCCAAGTTATTTCGGGAAATAGAGAACCAAGCGGACTGTAAAGAGTTGCAGAAGGACCTCTGTGGGCTGAAGGAATGGTCGAAGTAATGGCTGCTGAGATTCAATGTCACGAAGTGTAAGAGGATGCACCTGGGGCGTACCAACGGTAAGGAGGCGTATCATATGTCCTAACGCAGGGGTTCTCAACCAGGGGGGAATTCCCCCCAGGGGGGGAATTCAGGTTTTCAGTGGGGAATGTATATGTACTAATATGGAAAAAATAAAGGATTTTCAGTATTATATGCATATCATTTGGAATGCACTTTTTGAGGCAGACAATCTTGGAAAGGAGGTGGGAATGACATTCTGACATATGGTGAAAGGGGTGCATGGGGCAAACAAGGTTGAGAACCACTGTCCTAACGGGATGAAGAAACTGCACTATTTGAGACTGAATGTGAGAAGGACCTAGGTGTGTATGTTGACAATGAGCTGAAGTTCTCGGGCCATTTCGAGAAGAAGGTAAATCAGGCAAATAAATTATTGGGTCCTATGAGAAGGTCGTTCAGCTATCTAGACGGAGGTCCGTCCCTCGTAACGATTTTCAAGAGTGAAGTGCTTCCCCATTTGGAGTACTCTGTTACGATGCTCTCCAGTACTTTACACACTATGCTGGTCAGGCTTACTGGTCTATAATAATTCATGGAGTGACGATCGCCACTTTTTTATTTATTTTTACAGGTATTAGCCCACCCGGGCACAGGTCATTGACCCACATGAGGGCCTGGGGGGCGAAAATGTATTAATAATAATAATAATAATAATAATAATAATAATAATAATAATAATAATAATAATAATAATAATAATAATAATAATAATAATAATAATAATAATAATAATAATAATAATAATAATAATACTAATAATAATAATAATAATAATAATAATAGTAATAATAAAAATAATAAAGAAATGCAAAAAATAAATAAAAATAAAAAGTGAAAAACAATATATGTATGTTGTGTTGTCAATAGTAAGAGAAACAATTGAGACCCTGCAATTGTGTGTAAATGAGGCAGAAAGTCAGATCAGCAACCTGGGACTTGGTCACAAATTTCGTGATGCCATATGGCAGCAGGGTCTACCATTAGACAACACATTATGCTTCCAATATCTTCCCAGGCGGTAGTACCTCCCTGTTTGGTAGCTGCTTATACTACGTAAGCCATTTTCCAGTCATCCAGAACCTTTTGCTCATCCAGGCATTTGCAGAACAGGAGCATAGGGGCTCTACACGCTCGTTACACAGTTCTCTTAATACTCTAGGGTGCACCATATCAGGGCCGGGACTCTTATGAATCTTCAGCTTTGACATTTTATTTCTTATGCTCACTTCTGAGAACATAACGTGGGTCAGCACTGTGTCAAACCGTCTTTCCTCAAACGCAGGAAGGTTGTTCGTATCCTCTCTTGTGAACACCGAGGTAAAGAATTTGTTCAATGGCTCTGCCTTGTCCTAGTCAGAATGTGCATAACTACAATCTTCAAGCCTCAGGTCTGATACGCCTACTCGTTTTTTTTTTATTTCGACTTTGCATAGCGGTAAAAAGCCTTTGGGTTTGATTTGTCCTCGCTTGCAATCCGCCTCTGGAACTCTTTTTCAGCCCTTCTACACTCTGGCTCTTCTTGGTTCTTGGATCTAGCATACATCCTTCTGCCCTGCTCATCGTTTGTCCTAACCCACGTCTCGAAATCCTGAGTTTTCTTCTTGTCTTTGTCGACCGCCGCATGGTTCATGTGTAAACGGTCTCCTTGTATTCCTGGAGGCACTGGGTTTGGTCTTGGGTATATATTTATCGATTAAATGGTTAACTTTACTGGCGATGATGTTCAATGTAGTGTCTGCGTTCTTATATCTTAGTGAGTCAGGCCAGTGGATTCTCCTCCTTTCCTCCCTCATCCTGTCGTAATTCCCTTTGTAATATTTGAACCTTGACCTGGCTGCATCATGATCCAAGTAAAAGTTTAATCTGAAGGACATCGTTACATGGTGAATGGTGCCAATGGGGGCTGGATGTTCCAACTTGGCCACCATACCCTCCTCGTTTTTTATGTTGAAGTCCAGCGGTTTGAGTATTTACCCCCCTTTACCCTCCCCCCTTTCCCTCTGTAGTGAGATGGATCTTTAAGATGTTGGAATAGAGCACAAAAATTAACCTTAGATGAACTATATAATTAAAGAATATTATCAATATTAACGTAATTTTGGCAAAGTTTAGATATGATGAGACGAGCGATGACAGTGATGTAGTCAGTTAATGTACCAATTTCCATGATATTGTCTTTATACACAAGAAATCCTTATTTTGCAATTTATTTTAAATTTAATCGGATTATATATATTGTTATGCCGAAGCATAATTTCGTATTATAATTTTGTAAACTAGGTGTTTTGATTCTTTTCTGTCTCGTTCAGCAGTTATATTGGCAAACGTAGTGAGATTTTCGTGTATATATTGATGTATTAATTATGTAAGAATATTCTGGAATGTATTGCATCATTTTTGATATGATTTACTTCTTATTGTAAGCCTAGATCATTCTAGAATTCTCCAGGCGTGTCGCGAGCCGACCTCCCACGTCTGGATATCGCTAGAATGCTCTACGGGTAGGCATTATTGACCTTAGCTCTAGGCGTCTGACGAACCGTCTATAAGCGGCCGTGGGCTGCCTAGGAGTCAGTTGCGCGCTTCTGTTCATAGTGTAAAGAATAAGCCTAGAAGAACAACTGAAGGCAATTGTTGTGATTAATATGAAGTGAGAAGACAAAGGAATTGCACACTGGTAGTCTGGTAGTGTACTGACTATATATTCGGAGTGTGGAATCAAGCTGTGAAGACATTACTCTGTGAACAGTGTTGTGAAGAATCAGTGCTCATTAAAGAAGACAACAGTGCACAAGTGTGTTTCTGTGACCTGGAGGAAATCTACCTGCCTGTTGTTTGTCTGTTCACTGATACCAATCGTTGGGAAATTACCGGAGACTGGCGGGACAGCCAGTGGTCATTCAACAACACTTGTGATAGGCCTATTTACTGCTTCTGTACATATGACCCTAGGTGCGCGTGATCCAAGTATATGCTGATAACCACAAGGAAACAAGAAAACACGATGTTCCCAAGCGCTTTCGTGTAATTGATGAAGAATATAAATATATCTATAATATTGGCTTGAACCTTAAGTACCCTAGGTCTTTTATAGACAAACGCCTTAACATTACTAAGAAAACTTTTTATAGAACTGATCCTAAGCCAACCCATGACAATAAAAATCTCTTAGTATTACCATTTAACAAAAATTTCTCTCAAATTCCTATACAACTGAACACCTGAGACGTTAATGTGACATTTAAAAACTCATGCACTGTAAAACAAATGTTAATTAAGAACTCCCTCAACAATGCAGGCGGCTGCATTTACAAGGTTCCTTGCAAGGAATGTAATATGTCCTACTTAGGCCAAACGGGTAAAGATCTTATAACTAGACTTAAACAACATAAATTGTGAGGGCGCTTGTTTCCATACACCTCTACACCACCCTCATCTTACTTACTTCTCTTAGTTCTTACTCTTACTCACTTCTGTCACCTATTCTTTTGGTAGCATGGACATTCTTTTGGTAGCATGGTCGAGGGTCTAGGCACATGGGTATGGTAATTCTGGTATCAAGTCACTTGGACGGAAATAAAGGTAAAATACTGTGGAAGAAATGAATACACCTAAAGATATTGTATTAATCATATAACTACCAGGCTCAACTCCTGGGCTTATTGCAGAATCAGTACTTATTCAACATACTCGTTAATAATTAAATCAGCAGATACCTGGGGTCCACTACCCAACATGGGATAATTATTGCCAACTAATTATTCCTAACATACATGTTACAACCCTCTCTGTGGAAATATACTTCCAAGGAGTAACCCAGGGTAGAGCACTGGGGCTCACGACTGTTGTTATTGTGGGGTAGCCAGACACATGGCGAGTCTGGGGTCTGGCCCAACGAAGCCGTGGGGCACATTAATCAGGCCGCATTGGTGCCATCCTTTCATATATGGTCCCTGCTGGGTATGTACTACATCTGGGGCCGTTGTTGAACGATGCAAGAATCACAATGGGATCTGGAGAAACATTGGAGCAGCGTCAAGGAACGCTCTCCCTGGCTCATCTTGGGTATATATACACCCCTGAGTTGCCAGTGATCGCTACTCATGCAATGACAATAATTACAAACAAACTAACTGTTACTCATTCAAAGATGACCCTCAGTTGACAAAGGTCTGGCGAATTACTCTAGTTGATTTACACAGACTAATTCAAGATTGAGCTCCCCAGGAGAAAGTGGAATAACAACACATTGATAACTGTCTTCACAAAGGCGGGACTCTGGGAGGGAACACAAGTGTAGCGTGTATGGGAAAAAATGAAGTCTTCTCAGGGGTCGCTAACTCACTCATGTTTTGCGGGCGTGGAGTTTAATAAGAATCATTAGTTAAATAGATCAGCAGTCAACGTGACCATGACAAAATGTAGTGTTAGGACAGGCCAGGAATCTAATGCTCTGTTCATTTATATGAGAGATAATAAGCATTGCATTAACTGGGATAATGCCTCCTCAATATTACCTTGTAATTCAATTGTCAGTAGGACTATTATAGAATCCCGTCTCATTAAACATACCGAATCTGTCAACATGAATTTGAGTAATGGTATGTACAAACTGGATAATTTTGTAATTAAGAAGATTTGTAACCAGGTGAGAAGGTTGGGTCATCTTACCCTATGATCTGACTATGGACAGCTGCTGTGCTTAGAGATGGCATGGTTAATTTTTTTATTAAGATGATTAGTAATAGTAGAGCGGATAATGGAAAAATCGTGCAATTGGTGATACAAGCATGAAATTTGGCATGATCATACCCTAAGGGCTAATTGTCAAATCTTCCTGATTGGCCATTTAAAAATCCAAGATGGCGGCCATTTTTCAAGATGGCTGCCAAATTGACCTTCGAAAGATGATTTTTTTTATAGAAATTGATGTAGTTGGTCAATCTAAATGATCTTAGTGTCGATATGTATGTTTTCAAGCATGCTCAGATTATTTTTTTTCTATTTCTGATACTCTCAGATATATATTTGTCTTATTTATGACTGGTTTTATGTACTGGTTTTATGTTTTTTCCAACTAGGTGAGGGTAGCATGCAGAGGGTCTCTGCATGTGAGTGGGTGATTGTTGGGCACTACCAGGGCACACTGGTGACATCACTGCTGTGCAACCCAGCATAGGGTTCAGTGTCAGCTAAGAAAAAGCATGTCATACTGCAGTAGCTTAGTGTCCCAAATGCTGCTTAACCAACCCCAAACAAGTTAAGCAGCCGCACCTGAATTGACAGGATGTGCCAGCGCAGGAGAGCCAAGCCAAGGATATCAGGGTTTTAGTTATCTGGATGGTGGACAGATCGCACGGGACTAATGACACTGGATGAACGATCGGACTAGGTGTAGGGCAAAAGGCATGAACCTAGTTGTATCCCATACAAGAAAGTGCTCATCAGGGTGGTAAAATGATAAACCCTCGGCCTTGAAGATCAAAAATAGTTATGGACACAAAATCTACCAACAAATCATTCCTCACTGACTGGGCAAAGTGTTGTCTTTGTCAATAGGATAAGAAGGAAGATCTTAAGTCTCCACATGCAAATCCTGCCAAGAAAGGATATGACGGTTACAAGAGCTTGGCAAGGAATATTCCTCTATTTCATTCAATCAATGCACTGCCAATCAAGCTTAACCCTGCAAGACTTGTGGAAGAGGATGGGATAGAGGAGACCTTGAGGAGAAACAAGGCACAGTACCATGAGAGTTGCAGACTGCTGTTCGACAACACAAAGTTAAATAGAGATCAGAAAAGGCTAACCTCTGCAGTTGCTACAGAGGAGAGCAGCAGTAGCAAGATACCACGAATGGTCAGAAACCCCAAAGCAACAGAATGCTTTCCATGTGAGGAAGAAGCTTCGGGAGATGACATAAGACATGCAATGACAATGAAACTTAATAAAAGATTGAACGAATGTGCGAAGACACTTAGCGATGGAAAACTCCTTGCCAAACTAAGTGCAGGAGATGTTGTGGCACAAGAACTGAAGTATCACCCTCGCTGCCTGGCAGACCTGTACAACCGAGAAAGAACACACCGAAATGCTCATGAGCAAGAAGAAGCACAAGAGCTTCATCCGAACAAGGACGCATGCCCAACTGCTTTCTCTGAGCTGGTCACTTACATCACTCAGATGAAAGCTTCTAGTGAAGGTACTGAACCACCCATTTTTGGACTTGCTGACCTGGTCACACTCTACAGACAGAGACTTGAGCAGCTGAGTGTTGGATCGCTCGATGTTCATGCTACTCGACTGAAAGACCAGCTGCTTTTTCACATCCCCCAGCTGCAAGCTCATCACCAAGGAAGAGATATCCTACTGGCCTTTGGGAAGAATGTTGGCTCAATCCTGGCACAAGCAAGCAAATACGGTGACGCGATCCATGTGGCCAAGGCTGCTGGGATGATACGACGGGACATGCTTTAGCACAAGTCACACTTCAGCAGTACATTTCATGAAGGATGCATTGAACAGGCTGTTCCACCATCACTGCTTCAATCTGTATGCATGATCAAACATGGTGCAGATATCAAATCCCAATTCCAGCATGGCGCATCGAAGTCTGACCTTGCTATGTCACAGCTCTTACAGTACAACTGCTTTGCCAACTACAAGGTAGGAACACAAATCCACAGACACTCCAAGGACCATGAGACACCTTTTGTTATCTACCTTCGGCATGTCTGTGTTTGCTAAGACAAGAAAGAGGCAGCTCATCGACATGCTGCATGAAAATGGGGTCAGCATTTCATATGACAGAGTTCTACAATTACCAGCCCAGCTAGGAGAATCATTTGTATGCCAGTACGTGGAAGATGGAGTGGTGTATCCACCAATCTTGAGGAAGCAGTTGTTCACGACTTCAGCAGTGGACAACATTGACCACAACCCCTCTGCGACTACGGCCAAAACGTCCTTCCATGGGACCAGTGTGTCCATCTTCCAACATCCAAGCCCTGAGCAGGCTGGTGAGGAGCGTGAGCCACTCAGACGGAATGCAGATATGATGGTCAAGAAAGTTCCTGAGCTTTCAGAGGCATTCACCAATGTCCGACCAGCTTATATTATGAAGAATCCCAATCCTCTCTTGGTAGCACCTCAGTCATTGCCAGCACCTAAGTCAAACCAGTCACACCTGCAGGAAGAGTATGCTTGGCTGGAAGAGGTCTTGCTCACTGAGGATATGGCTGATGAAGTCTGCATCACGTGGGCAGCTTACCATGCAGCACAGAAGAGGAGTCAGCCATTTGAAGTGAGCATTACGTCTCTGCTTCCTCTGCTTCGAGATCAGGCACACTCTGTGGAAACCATCAAGCATGTCATGGAAAAGGTTCGTGATACAGTGGCTTTTCTGAACCCAGGTCAGATTCCAGTCATAGCTGCTGACCAGCCACTGTATGTCCTGGCAAAACAAATCCAATGGCATTGGCCTGAGTATGGAGAAGACAGGTATGTTATTATGTTCGGGGGACTTCTCATAGAGATGGCTGCACTGAAATCACTAGGAACGCTACTACAAGACAGTGGTTGGACCGGTTCCCTTGTTGAAGCAGGAGTGGCTTCATCTGGTACAGCAGAGTCTTTTCTGTCTGTATCAAGTGTAATTAAGACAAGACTAGCACATCAAGTCACAGCATGCAGCTTGTACAAACTGATGAAGGAGGCATACCAGGACTATTGCTCTGATGAGTCTGAAAGGTCAACTTTGAGCTTTCAAGACTGGTGTAAACAACGGAGGCTTGAGAGTTCACAGTTCCAATTCTGGAACTTTGTGCTGGACATGGAGCTCACCATCTTCATGTTGATCCGCTCATTCAGGGAAGGCAATTTCAAACTCTACCTTGAAGCACTCTCAGAGCTGATCCCCTACTTCTTTGCGAACAACAAGGTTAATTATGCCCGATGGCTTCCAATTCTCCTTCGAGACATGATGTGCCTTGAGCAACAACATCCAGAGGTAGCGAGGGAGTTATACAAGGGGAACTTTGTTGTCCACAAGTCAGGAAGAGAGTTCTCTGCCATTGCTGTTGATCAAGTCCATGAACAAAACAATGCAGTGATTAAAGGCGATGTAGGAGCAATTGGGTTGACCGAGGACCCAGCAGCACTTCGTAGGTGGATGGTGGCTGGACCTGAAGTGAGTCGTCTTGTTGCTGGATATGAAGCTGCGTCAGGTGTAAAAGATGGAACCACCACCAGCAGCCGACATCATGAGCAGACTCTGAGTGCACAGAAATCTTTCTTTGAGAAGGTGGAAGCACATTGCAAGGTGCTGCGGGAGATGGGCAACCCTTTCCAAGAAGAGTCATCTGAACTTCTGGTGTTAAGACAAAGAACATTGTAGATCCAGATATTGCTAAAATAGTTGGTACACACCAAGACAGAGGAAAAGAGCAATTCCAGTCATTCTTAGAGGGACTAAAGAATGAAGGTAAATGTCTGTTCTACCATTCAATCAAGAAAAACAGATCCTCCTTCTTCAAACATGACCACGTTGTTAGCAGTTCCAAAGAGAAGGTACTGAAAGATGATTGTCAGCTGTTCTCGCGACTCTTCATCTCCAGTCAGAACAGACAGTATGACTTGCAAGAATTCCTCAAGCATGAGAACCAGTCAGCTCCTGCCTCCCTCATTGACAATGGCAAGCTTCATACATGTCAGAAGTCACAGCTGGCTGAAATTCTTCAAGCACAAGTGAATGCTACAGAGAGAGAGAACCACATGGAGATGCTATCATCATAGGTGGCTCAGCACTGATCAATGCCCTGCCTCCACGCACCTCAAAGACTTTTGATGCCTTTACCAGAAAAGACATCCTGCCCAAAGTGGAATTCTACTGTATGGTGCCAAATACAATAGGGTGGATGTAGTGTTTGATGTGTACAAAAAGTCAAGTCTGAAGTCTGAAGCCAGGTCGAAATGAGGACAGGAGATCAGGAGAAGAGTTACAGGAACCAGTAAGACTCCCCAAAACTGGAGAAGCTTTCTGCGAGATGACAAAAACAAGACAGAACTATTCCATTTTCTCGCGGAGAAAATGTGTGAAGCACAGACGGTTGTGACAAAGGGAGAAGATGCCATCACTACAGGAGCTTGGTCTTGATAACATGTGGATTGCCTTTGGCCAAGGAGCCAGTCATCGATGGATTCCAGTTCATGATGTAGTTTGTGCGATAGGGCCGAAGAAAGCTAGTGGGATCCTATACTTTCATGCTTTCACTGGCTGTGACGTTGTGTCTGGCTTCCGTGAGAAAGGAAAGAAATCTGCATGGCAGACATAGAATGTCTGTGATGAAGTTTCAGAAACATTCACCAAACTCAGCCAATGTCCAACAACAGTTGCTGATGTTGACCTGCAGAAACTGGAAAAATTTATTATCCTCATGTACGACAGATCTAGTGCAGCCACTGGTGTAGATGAGGCCAGACTAAATCTCTTTTCCAGCAAGCAGAGACAATATGACTCCATTCCACCAACCCAGGCAGCCCCTAAGGAACATGTAAAGCGGGCTGTCTACCAGGCTGGTATCATCTGGGGCCAGGCAACAATCTCCAATCCAGAAACCAGCAGTCCTGTCAACTGGGGATGGACGCAGAAGGGAGCGGCATGGCAGATACGTTGGACGACTCTTCCCTCGAATGCGAAATGCTGTCAGGAGCTGATCAAATGTTCCTGTAAGAAAGACTGCAACCAGAGATGCAAATGCTTTCGCTCTGGACTTTCCTGCACAGCACTTTGCAGCTGCATATGTGAACAGCAGTAAATGCAAAAAGATGTACTGTCAGGAGAAATCACAGTGTACTGCGCACATCATTGTCATTCCTAAAAATCCCATTTAATTCATATTACGCTATATAACATTCAAATGCACCGCGCTTGTAGAACCTCAGAAAACGGGAAACTGTAGGCCTATGTGACGAGGAGCGGCGGGGCAATGCCCTCAGTCTTCCTCGTTCTACCGTCACCTCAGGTCAGTGTCCTAGCGGGCTATAGCCCGCCCTATAATTAAGGTTGATAAATAGAAGTTATTACAGTTTAAAGCTTTGCCGGATATATAAGTGTAATAGGAATGTGTTAAGGGGTGGGATAACCGCTCGTCAGGCATTATTTCTCAGTCTTCCTCGTTCTACCGTCACCTCAGGTTCCATGCTGTCGGAGTACCTTGCCGCCCCGCCGCCATTATCCCTTTGAGCGTCACAACAGGTGGTGACCACTCCCCACTATGCCAATCCACTGTGAAACTGTGGATTTCCAGCGCACCACTCCAAATGAATAGTCACAAATAAGGAGACCGTGAGAAACTCTGCGGTCGTCACTTGGAGCGACCTTTAATACCAGGCGTAGAAATAGTGCTGGTATGTCTCTAGGTGAAGCCCTCGTCTTTACCCACCGAGGGCGGTGTGCGAACGAGGTGCCTGTTGTGTATACCTAAAAGTCACAAGGAGTCCCATACTTGCAGGTATGGAGTGTAACATGTGTGTTGAGATGGTGCTACTATGAGTGATAACCGACGGTGCTAGATTCCATACAGGTGGAGCAGTCTGATGTGTTAAGGGATAGTGTAAGAAGGAATGACCGAGGTAAGGTGGTCACAGATTGTTAGGCAATAAGTAGGTGGATGACACGCCATCAATGTAAGAGTCTGGGGCCCATCTGGGTAACCACATTTCCGTTGTTCTTCTGAGGAAGGCCAATTCATGTATATGTTTTTTACCAGTATGTTTTATAAAGAATAAATCAATTAAGACATGTTATGGTTTCACCCTTCTTTACCCTTATCGATCTGGTCAATGGAAAACCTAACCCAATGCCTAGTCCACTCTGCACGCTACCTAACGAGCTACATGCTGTCCAGAGGGGGTCTGGTGGCAGCGACCCTTAGAAATTTAGATTAGAGTTAAGTTATCCCCTTAGACTTAGTGACCCCAGAATCTGGCAGTATAAATTGGTGGCTATAGCGGTGGGATGGTTTTTAATCATTGATCAAATCCGAGTGAATTGAAGTTGTGATTTAAGTTGGAAATATAGACAAGTATTTTAATGATGGATAATCTGATTTTTGAGTGATACTTGCAGGTGAATAACATTGATTGAGTACAGAAATGTAAGAAGAATTTTTGAAAATTTATACAGTACTGAAGTCATGTGTGTCATTGATGTGTTTTGTGTTTGTGTTTTATCCAGCATTAATATGTATTAATAATTGCAGAAGTTGTGGATTAATCTTGTTGACGTTGAAGTAAGGGAGTCCATACTGTGTCTGAGAAGTGTCTCAAGTGGTTCACCTCTGATGTTTGTTAAGTGGTTCACCTATGGAATACCATGGGACTTTCAGTCTCCAGTTGATGTGAGTTACAATTTTTGGTGCCATGTTAAGGTGTTGCATAGTGTTGTATTGTACCATTGATCAATTCAGGTTGCAGTAGTACAGGATAGTAGTTGTGTTAAGTGGTTCCTATATTTCTTTGGTCGAGGGGTAGCATTTTTAGGTAAAAATGGATGAGTCAGTAGAACAGGAAAGTACCATAGTTGGGGACACATTGGCAGAGAGATTGGAACGGGCGTTGCTGATCAATGAGAGACAATACTTGGAGTTAGAAGAATTACAGAAACAGATTAAGGAACTAAAACAAACACTCCAGCATGCACAAGGCCCAAACAATGAGCAAGAGTCAGTTGTAGGAGATGACACCACTCCACTACCAAACAGTAGGAACGCCGTCAACGTAAACATTCCATGCCACTTTAACCATACGGATAAGCTAACATTGGAAGAATTGCAGAGCTTACAGGTAGACGAGGTCCTAAGTAAGTTTTTTCGGAAAGTTGAAAGATGTGTGACAGAGGATGAGGGAAGAATATCAACTGCCCTGAGTTGGATGGAAAACAGCGTGGCCAAATTGGTACGGCCATTGTTAGTGGCAGTTAGTGAGGACTGGGACAGTTTCAGAAAGGTTATGTTAAGATTAAATTTAGGACCATCCACCGAAGATGAAGCATGGGAGGTGTTGAAACGAATCGTGTATAACGTGAATGATAACCCCCGATATTATGTATGTGACATGAGAGCAAGGTTGGCAGTCATGGAGAAGAAGTTTGGAGCAATAACCACTAAAGATACTTACATAATACAAAGACTGTACAGAGCTGTGCCTAAACCAATGCAGAGAGACTTGACCCCCTATATACAAGACTGCCGTACGTTGGATTCATTTGTAAGAATGTTAGAGCGAAGTAGGAGTGAATATCTGGGTGGGGATAGCAGGGACTTATATCACGTTAGACAATCCCGCCAAGAACAAGTACAACCCACGACAGCCTTTGAAAATTATAGAGTTCAGGGAGACTACCATATGAACGAGACTGGCGGAAGACGGGCTCAGAACACGAGGTGGAAGGCGACTAACACTCAAAATTGGACAGGGAATGAATGGTGTGGGTATTGTAGGAGGGATAGCCATAGCCCGCATAATTGTCCCTCCAGGCCCAGGCCAGGTTCATGTTACGCGTGCATGAGGATGAACTGTAGGAGTTTCTTTACCACTTGTCCAGGACGCCAAGCTAGGAATCACCCTTCGGGCCAATGACCACGACATCCGTCCCCACCCAGTTCTCCATGTATTAAGTTACCTATATGTGGACATACTTGTATAGCGTTGGTTGATACGGGTAGTGAATCTACGCTCATTAAAGATAGTTTGGTGAGGGCCTTGAAGGTGGGGCCCATTAGGCCTTGTACCGAGAGATATGTAGCTCTTAACGGGGAAGAGTTTAAGGCCCAAGGCACTGTTGTCAACAGTGTACAGTTGTCCCGTAGGAAAAGAATCCGCCACCAAGCCGTAATAGTGGAAGATAACATGTTGGATACTGATGTCTTATTGGGAGCAGACATTTTAGGCAGATGTGGAGTTTGGTGGCATCACGAAAGAAATCAGTTCACGTGGGGGGGTCATAAACAAGTTTATTGGAAACCAAATCATGGAGGAAAGGTGCGAACGGTTGTCAAAGTCAAACAGCTCACTAATGCTTCGATCTTGTCTTCTCCCAAGGAGCTAACTAACTTACACATTGATAGGAAGACTACAATAAGTGGGCACAGTTCTCAGATTAGGCCAGTTAAAGTGAAGGTAGGGGTAGGTCAGACCTTAAGTATCAGATTTACGCATAAGGGGCTGAAACAACAACCGGATATGTGTGTGATAGTCCAAGATGATTCCTGTGTTTATGTTCCTATGAGTAATGTTTCGGAGCAGCCAGTTTGTTTGAGTCCTGGTGCGGTTTTAGGTGAATATGAAGTAGTTAATGATGATGAATTCTGTTACTTTGATGATGAAGGGAATAATCTCGGAACTATCTCACACATTTATGAAGAGTTAGGTAAGGTAGGCCGGTCTGTAGACATACCCCTGTGCTCACCACATCACCTGGCCATACAAAGAGAAAACGATAAGAGGTCTAACAAAATCCCTTTAAGATTGACTCATGATGTGAAATTCCCAACTCAATGCATACTTTGTAGGGGTATGGAAAATTCCCCAGTCCAGAAAATTAGACGAGCTCAAGAAGTACTAAATTCTATGGTACCTGACTGTGATGAAGTGAAGCGTGGAGAAACTAGACAGGACAAATTGGAGTTAATTAGGACCCAGCAATGGCCACACTTAGATAGGGACATGCGGACACACTTGCAACAGGTGGTAATGAATCATGATGCGTTGTTTGTCTTAGGTCCAAATGAAATAGGAACCATTAAGGGTTTGCCAGCTAACATCCCATTGGTCAATGAACAACCTGTAAGAGGACCTCAGTATAGGTATCCCGAGAAAGCCAAAGGTACTATTAAAGAAATGATGAGAGACATGAGAGATAGGGACATCATTGAACCATCAATCGCTGTCTGGCTATCACCTATCGTGTTAGTAACTAAACCTAATGGGTCAAAACGTATGTGCCTTGATTTCCGAGCAGTCAACAAACACTTGAAAGTGGATATACAACCTTTGCCAAGATTGGATGAATTAGTTGAGAAGGCTGCCGGAAATAAATATTATGCCACCTTAAATTTGAAAGATGCTTACTATCAGGTAATTCTTGACCCCCACAGTAGAGATATAACCACATTCAGTGATGGGTATAATTTATGGCGGTTCAAACGCCTCCCTTTTGGTTTGTCTGCCAGCCCAGCCGTTTTTACTAGGGAAGTAAACAGGGTCTTAGCTCCTTTAGCCGAAGAAGATTGGGTCAGGAACTATCTAGATGATGTCATAGTGTGGGCTAATGATTTCAATACCCTCATGGGCAGATTGGCTAAAGTATTTGACAGGTTTGTAAATATGGGAATCAAATTAAACCTATCTAAATGTCAGTTTGGTCAAAGACAAGTAAAATTCTTGGGACATATTGTTTCAGAGAAAGGCATTGAGCCGGATCCAGAGAATGTAAAAGCAGTAATAGACTGTAAACCACCCACTAATGTCAAACAAGTCCGACAATTTTTAGGGATGTGCGGGTTTTATCGTAAGCATGTTTCAAATTTTGCTAAGATTGCATATCCTATCACAGAACTCACTAGGAAACAAGCTGCCTTTGCCTGGACAGATGAATGCCAGACAGCTTTTGAAACGTTAAAGCGGACATTAGCTTCCTTTCCAGTACTAGTAAAAGTGGACATGGATAAACCATTTGAGCTACACAGTGATGCTAGTAATTTTTGTGTAGGAGCATCACTGAATCAATTACAGGATGACGGTTCTTTGCGTCCTGTTGGGTATTTCTCTCGGAAGCTAAAGCCCGCGGAAACACGGTATTCCACCACCGACCAAGAAGCATTAGGGATAGTGTTAGCCTGTAGATTTTTCCATCATTTTCTGTGGGGTTCCCAAATCACCATCAAGACTGATCACCAGCCGTTAACGTCTGTTTTTAACAAGAAAACTAAAAGTCAAAGAATGAATAGATGGATGTTGGAAATGAGGGATTACATCTATAAGATAGAGTACAAACCTGGAAAGGCAAATCTAGTTGCGGACGCATTGAGTAGGCCGGTAGGGGCCCTAAGGAAAGTAGCCAGGAGTAGGACGGCAGGTCAGTTCCCTCAGCTAGATGGGTTAACGCATCGGCAGTTAGGAGTAGAACAAAGAAAAGCAGAGAGGTGGGAAGGATTGGCTAGTTATTTAGAAGGAGGACAGGTACCCAAACATAAGTATCCCAAGACGACTATTGACAAATTTGAAGTAGCGGAGGGGGTATTGTATTTAGTAAAGGAACAAATTGATAAAGCATTGATGTACTGCCTTGTAATACCTGATCATTTGTGTAGAGCAGCATTAGAGTGGGCACATAACAGAGAGACATCAGGACACTTAGGACAGTGGAAGACTATAGCCAGAGTAGAAGGCCTTTTCTATTGGCCCAATTATCGCAGAGACTGTGTGAAATTTGTAGAATCATGTGAAGTGTGTCAAAGATTCAAAGGGACAAAAGGGTTAGAACAGCAATGGCAGGGGATGTCACAAGTAACTAAACCTTTGGAGAGAGTATCTGTGGACTTGACAGACTTACATAATAGCGTCAATGGGTATCGCTATGTGTTGACTGTCATAGATCACTATTCTAGGTTTGTCAATTTCTATCCTTTGAGAACCAAATCCACTCAGGAAGTGACCAGAGAATTTAGTAAATTCATTAATGTTTTTGGTGGCCCTGGAGTAGTCATTGCAGATAATGGAGGTGAATTTACAGCAACACAGTTTAGAGAATTATGTAAAGTAACTGGCATTAAGAACTATTTTACATTGCCTTACCACCCTAGAGGTAATAGTGTCACAGAGAGAATGCACAGGACCTTTAAAACAACACTGGCAATCATGTGTGAAGATAATCCACTTCAGTGGCCAAAATTTCTCAGTCCCGTGCAGTCTGCTCTGAACACGTCTGTCCATGCCACAACTGGGGTACAGCCTCATTTTGCTTTTTTTTCAAGGCATGTACAAAGACAAGTAGGAATTGACTTACCTATAATAGAGAATGAGAGCAGTCAAGAGTTGAAAGAAGCCCATAGGTTGATAAAAGAGATGTCTGCCAGAATGTCACGAGAGACCAGAGAGAGAGCAAATAGATCAAGAACGAACCAAAATATGCAGTTAGGAGAAACAGTATGGGTGAGGAATGAATGGCCCAACCCTGGGACCAGTAGGAAGTTGAATACCAAGTGGAAGGGTCCGTACACTATAACAGAAATTATACGAAATGGTGCCGCATATGAGTTGACTAACCCCTTGGATGAAAGTGAGGTGATAAAGAGGGCGGCTGAGAAAGTAAAGAGGTATGTAAGTAGAGACATGTTTGTTCAGCTGAATGAGCCCCTACTCCCCCCCTATGATTCTTCCTCGGACTCGGGTTCAGACGAAACAGATGAGGAAAGTGATGACGGAAATGTGGAAGGTCAACCTGCAAGTAGATTCCCTGTGAGGCAGAGGAGACCAGTAGTTAGAATGGATTTGTAGGAAATATAGTTCCAGAATGTTGCTTCAATTGAATATTATTGGCTTTCCAGTTGTTAGGTTGATTTGTGGAATTATAAAGTTTTTGGTGGGGGAGACAGTTGCTCAGATGGTTTGTCGGGATGCTTTTTGAAGATCAGCTATTAGTAGTGGTATCTATATTGTCTGAAAATGTTTTTTTTTTTGGGTTGTTGACTTCGTCAGTCATACTGAAGTCACCCCAACATTATAAATCCCAGTTCTTATGAACTGAAGTCCGGAAATACAGTTGCTGCCTATGTTGTCGAAGAGAGAAATCTCAATTTATGTGTGTCGAAAGTTTTGGGGTTGTTGACTCGCTCCGGGTGAGGGAGTCACCCCGACCTTGAAATACCAGTTCTTCTGAACTGTGAGATAGGAAATACGTGTCGTGTGTTATGAGCCCCAATGTGTACGTCTAGAACCACGGTTTTGTGTTGAAAAGGTGAATTATTATTGAAATGAAGTAGTAATCTGAGGAAGTGTCTGATGTAACTAATTCCCCATTCATAGACAAGAATTTAATTTCCTTAGGATATGTAATTTCATGCAGAGAACTTTTGTTGTAGATGTAATGTCAAAGAGTCACTGTTTATGTGCTGGTGCCAAAAGTAGGTTGAGGTATTACGCTGATGAACTGTTAGGGGAATGTTCCCTATACTATATTGTACTGAAATAAGAGTTGATAAGTTGTTGCATGTATAGGTAACGGAGACTCGAGTATGAAAAGTTTGTCTCCTTATAATTTTCTTTTTACTGATATATTGTATACCGAACTAGCAAGATTGTAAACGGTTGTCCGATGTATATGGTAGCGGAGACGCTCGTGGGAAACGTTTAAGTCTCCTTATGTTTTGTTTGATGTATTAAGGTACTCTAATCACGAACTGTTAGGATGTTGTAAAATGTATGTACACTACAGCGTTAGTGCTTTGCATATTATTTCGCATAATATGAATCTTTGGGAGGGGAAGGCTATGTACTGCACACATCATTGTCATTCCTAAAAATCCCATTTAATTCATATTACGCTATATAACATTCAAATGCACCGCGCTTGTAGAATCTCAGAAAACGGGAAACTGTAGGCCTATGTGACGAGAAGCGGCGGGGCAATGCCCTCAGTCTTCCTCGTTCTACCGTCACCTCAGGTCAGTGTCCTAGCGGGCTATAGCCCGCCCTATAATTAAGGTTGATAAATAGAAGTTATTACAGTTTAAAGCTTTGCCGGATATATAAGTGTAATAGGAATGTGTTAAGGGGTGGGATAACCGCCTGTCAGGCATTATTTCTCAGTCTTCCTCGTTCTACCGTCACCTCAGGTTCCATGCGGTCGGAGTACCTTGCCTCCCAGCCGCCATTATCCCTTTGAGCGTCACAACAGATGGTGACCACTCCCCGCTATGCCAATCCACTGCGAACCTGTGGATTTCCAGCCCACCACTCCAAATGAATAGTCACAAATAAGGAGACCGTGAGAAACTCTGCGGTCGTCACTTGGAGCGACCTATAATACCAGGTGTAGAAATAGTGCTGGTATGTCTCTAGGTGAAGCCCTCGTCTTTACCCACCGAGGGCGGTGTGCGAACGAGGTGCCTGTTGTGTATACCTAAAAGTCACAAGGAGTCCCATACTTGCAGGTATGGAGTGTAACATGTGTGTTGAGATGGTGCTACTATGAGTGATAACCGACGGTGCTAGATTCCATACAGGTGGAGCAGTCTGATGTGTTAAGGGATAGTGTAAGAAGGAATGACCGAGGTAAGGTGGTCACAGATTGTTAGGCAATAAGTAGGTGGATGACACGCCATCAATGTAAGAGTCTGGGGCCCATCTGGGTAACCACATTTTCGTTGTTCTTCTGAGGAAGGCCAATTCATGTATATGTTTTTTACCAGTATGTTTTATAAGGAATAAATCAATTAAGACATGTTATGGTTTCACCCTTCTTTACCCTTATCGATCTGGTCAATGGAAAACCTAACCCAATGCCTAGTCCACTCTGCACGCTACCTAACGAGCTACATGCTGTCCAGAGGGGGTCTGGTGGCAGCGACCCTTAGAAATTAAGATTAGAGTTAAGTTATCCCCTTAGACTTAGTGACCCCAGAATCTGGCAGTATAACAGGAACCAGTGCTACTAGTGAGTACTTTTTTTTTAGTAAGTTCTTTTTTATATTTTTCCTAAAAGTATTATTTTATGTGGATAAAAATGTTACAATGGAAGTAAAACTATACAAAATCATCTGAGCATGCTTGAAAACATACACACCACACAAAGATCACTCAGATTGACCAACTACATCAATTTCTATAAGAAAAATCAACTTTTGAAGGTCAATATGGCGGCCATCTTGAAAAATGGCCGCCATATTAGATTTTTAAATGGCCAATCTAGCAGACTTGACTAGTAATCATTAGAGAATTACCATGCCAAATTTGGTGCTTGTATCACCATTTGCATGATTCTCTTGAAAAATTGCATTTAGCTGCCCCACTAAAAGGGTTGGGTCACTGCCTTATGACCGGAACATTGTGGACCCTGCTGTCCCCTAGGTCAGGGGTATTAAACATGCGGCCCGACACACTCTTGCATGCGGTCTGCGGCCTATTTGCTGCTCCAGCCTTACCTTGAGGAGCTAAAACTAAATAATGAGTGTATCTCTCAGCTGAATATAATAGTCTGCTGTTTCCTAGAACAAAATACTCAATCAACATCAGCTTTTTGAACGGCAACTATCAGAGAGTAATCTTTCTCACTTTCCTACCTTGAAGTCCCTGCAAGGCACACCTGAGTTTCATGCTGATATCAACACAAAGAAGTACTGCATCAAGATTTCCAGATTAATGAATGAGTTCCAAGAAAGATTTGCTGATTTTAAAAGACTTGAGAAGGATTTTTTCATTTTTCGGGGCCCATTCTCTGTTGGTGTTAAAGAGGTACCAGAACATCTTCAGTTAGAATTAATTGAGCTCCAGTGTGATTCTGTGTTGAGGAACAAGTTTCGAGTGTTGATGCTGGCACATTTTATCAATATTTTGGACCAAATTATCCCAGGATTAAATGTTTTGCCTCAAAGATTATGCCAATGTTCGGAAGTACATATGTGTGTGAACAACTCTTGTCTGTGATGAACTTGAACAAGTCTCGGCTTCGGTCTCAACTTACTGATGTACACCTTAATTCAATACTGAAGGTTGCTACAGCTCAGTCGTTAGTGCCAAACTTTGATGCACTGGTCCATACCAAGAGGTGCCAATTATCAGGAAGCAGCAGTAGCAAACAATAAGATTGATCAAGGTAAGTAAACACTTGATTTGGTTGTTTTTAAGGGTTTCGCACAAGCGCAGACTAAATCCACCTTTCTTATTTTGTCGTACTACTCACCTAAGAGGTGATTGCGAAGTGCTTATAATTATGTTACTTGGCCCGCATACTGTGCACTCATATTAAATCTGGCCCGCCTTGGCAAATGAGTTTGACACCCCTGCCCTAGGTACTTTATATCACTCTCCTCTACTGTATATATTAGCCTTGTCAAGTATTACTCCTTAGTCTGTACTCACCCCTGAAGATGTGAATTACACGAAAGCGCTTGGGAACTCGTGTTTTCTTCTTTCCTTGTGGTTATCAGCATATACCTAGATCACGCGCACCTACAGTGATTTACTTGCATATATATATATATATATATATATATATATATATATATATATATATATATATATATATATATATATATATATATATATATATATATATATATATATGCTGATAACCACAAGGAAAAAGAAAACACGAAGTTCCCAAGCGCTTTCGTGTAATTCACATCTTCAGGGGTGAGTACAGACTAAAATAGAAGTGCAGAACAAGTTATATATATACACAGAGGAGGGTGAGATCAAGTCCACAGAGGTCAAGTATAGGTAATGATTTATTTGAACAATGGATTCCACGCGCCACTTCTTCTACAAGCTGTCCTGGACTGTCTCCTTTCGTTATTGAATACTCCTCTTCGATGATCAAGGCCCACAAATTAAAAATACGCTTGAAATTTCTCCAGACATGCCTTAGTGAAAAAGTTATGCCTAGATGAATCCTCCCACAACGTGTCCTGAAGATGTCTGACCGCCCCTTTGATGATTTCCAAGAAATCATCCTAAAGAAACATTTTGAAATAAAGAAAATTGAAGTGGATGAAGCTTTTCGTATTGTAAGACAAAAAAAGCGTGTGTTTAATATGACCATACCAAGTGATTGGAAAAAGCTCATGTTGGATTACTGTTTTGATAACCTGAGTCGTGCGCGTTCTGATCTTCAAGCTAAGATTGACCACAAATTGGCACTCCTTATTAAGAATAGTGATTGGACTATGGATGCCAATCACAACTGTGTAGTGAATCTCTCCTCTAAACAACTAGACAATGATACCTTGTGTGCCCTCTGCTATGGTTTAAGTTTTGATGGCTCTAGCAAGGGAGTCGACAGTGTTGACATAGCCAGAGCATTTTGCAATTTGGAGAAATTCAGCAATTTGACAAGTGAAGAAGTGAACATGTGTAAAGGTGTTGTGTATGCATCCATGTCTAAGCCTTGTGTTCAAAACTGTCCAGATAGATTCACCAAAGCAATCCAAGCCCTTAAGGAAAAAAGGATCTACATGTCACTAAAGCAGATAAAGCCAACACAGTAGTGATTTTAAACAAAGATGATTATATTTCTACAATGAATGACCTTTTATGTGATGCTGAAACATATTCTAAGCTCACAAATAATCCTCTCAACACTGTTAACACCCAGTTCAACAAAAAACTTTAGTCTCTGATGAGAGGCAAAGCTACTCTCATTAAACATCTTACTTCAACGTCCCCTCCACTGCCATACATGTACGGTGTAATCAAGACCCACAAGCCTAATAACCCAGCAAGACCCATCATTAGCTCAGTTGGCTCAATCTCTTATAAATTATCTAAATGGTTAGTGTCTTTACTATCTCCCCTAGTTGGCAACATTTCTAACTCTAATATTAAGAATAATATGGATCTGGTTGATAAACTCAATAACTTACACATTAATTATGATTTTAAACTGGTCAGTTTTGATGTAACATCATTCTTTACAAAGGTCCCAGTTGATGATTTACTGGAGTTCCTCATAGATTCCTTGGATAATATTTCATTGCCTGTCTGGAAAGATGACTTCATCGAACTCATCAAACTCTATGTAGTATCTTGCGTTATTTAATGGGAGAATGACAAGCACATGGTCAGTCTGGCTGGGCTTTTATTCTCTGTTCTTGGTTACCACGTGCCTAACACATTTCGTGTTTACACAAGCCTAAACACTTTCTGACTTCGGTAAGAAGTAATATAATATATAATAATATATTCAATAAAGGCAGCATATAAACATACATATATATAACACTATTTCTCCCCTTCAAAAGAGAGCATAGCTGCTAAGAATCCTAAATAAACAAAACTTACAGAATTACATAAGGCAGGGAAGAAGGGAATAGAACACAAAAAATATAACTTCCTAACTAAACAGTTTTGAAAGGCCTGTTCACAATTCAGATAATTAGAGGTCTAATTTAATTACAGGTCTCCTAACTCTGTTTGATCTTCTAGGACTATTCCCTCCATCAAGTTTTACAGGGGTTTCACTTGCACTCTGTGCATTATCAGTGACAGACATATCATCACTACAATCAGTTGACACAGTGAGTGGATGCTGGGAAACATAATCTTTGACATCATCATGATGATGATCATCTGAAACTGTGTCAAGTTTATCATCATGTCCTGGTGCTACATTCATCTCGTCATGTGCCTGAATGATGTGATCCACATGAACATATCTCAAAGAGTTACCACATTTCACTAAATATGTCCTAGATCCACATACCTTGTCAATGACACCAGTTATCCACTTTGCATGTACAGTACCATAACCTTAAGCCATATTCCTAACTCTCACTTTATCATTTACCTTGAACACTCTTTCACTGGAACTCTTATCATGATACATTTTTTTTTGAGCTTGTTTCCTCTCTACAACTTCAAACAGACTTGGTTTAACTAAACTTAATCTTGTTCTCAACTGTCTCTTCACCATTAACTCTGCAGGAGTACATCCTGTCACACTATGTGACGTGGTTCTGTATCTGAGGAAGAAATTTGCTAGTCTGTGTTTCATTGATTTTCCTACAGTTCCTTGAATTACCTGCTTGGAAAGTGCTTCCTTTATAATTCTAACTGATCTCTCAGCTGCACCATTAGAGGCAGGATGATAGGGTGGGGTCAGTACATGTTTTACACCGTTGAATCTCATGAAGTTTTTAAACTCTGATGATTGGAATGGAGGACCATTGTCAGAAACTACCTCTTCTGGTATTCCATGTTCGGCAAATATTAATCTTAATTCATTGATGATGCTACCAGCATTAGTACTGTACATGTGCTTAACATCAATCCACTTTGAATGACTATCAATTAATACAAGAAATTTGTCTGTTCCCTTATCACAGAAGTCAATGTGTACTCTTTGGAAGGGACGGGTAGGCCATTTCCAGGTTTTCAAAGGTGTGCTGGGTGGCATACTCCTAACATTCTGACAAACAGAGCACTCACGTACCATCATTTCTATTTCACCATACCAGTTTAGGCCACCACACAAATCTTCTGGCCAGTGCTTTCATAGCACATATACCTGGATGTTCAAAATGCAGTTCATTCAAAATTTGCCCTCTAAAACACTGTGGAATTCACACTCTCATACCCCACAACACACATCCCTGTTCTACTAATAATTGACATCTCCTTAAATGATACGGTTGAAAGTCTAAGGATGGACAAATCTCTGGCCATCCATTTAGTGTATACTCCAGGACTCTTCCTAATACAACATCTTTCCTAGTTTCATGAGGTGACTGGAAAATCTTCTGCTATCACGGTTACAGCATAAACCTTAGGCTCTACTCCATCATTTGATCCACTACATGGCAACCTTGACAAAGCATCTGCATTGGAATGATCATCTGAACGTCTGTACTGTATCTCATAGTCATATGCCGACAATATCAAAGCCCATCTCTGCATTCTTGCTGCAGCAAGTGTAGGAACAGGTGATTTAGGACCCAAAACTGCCAAGAGAGGCTTGAGATCAGTTATTAAAACAAAATTCCTCCCATATAGATACTGGTGAAATTTCTTTACTCCAAATATGATAGACAAAGCCTCTTTCTCTATTTGTGCATAATTTTTCTCGCTTTGGGTAAGAGTTCTCGAGGCATATGCAATGGGTCTTTCTTCACCGTTATCCATTATGTGACTTATGACAGCACCTAATCCATAGCCCGATGCATCACAAGCAAGCTTTAGTGTTCTACTGGTATCATAATGGACCAAAACATCAGTACTAGACAGAGCACCTTTACAATCTTCAAATGACTTCTGAGTTGCACTGTTCCATTTCCATGGTATCCCTTTCTTTAATAGTTCATGCAGAGGGGCTAAAACTGATGCAAGTCCACTCAAGAACCTTGAATAATACTGTATCATACCTAGGAAAGCTTTCAATGCACTGACATTTTTTGGAGCAGGTAAATTTACTATGGCTCCTACTTTATCTTCTACAGGTCTCAGCCCTTCTGCATTCACTTTGTAGCCAAGATAAGTTACTTCTTTAGCTAGGAATGAACATTTGCTCTTGTTGAGCCTGACATTGTGTGCCAACAATCTTTCGAATACTGTGGCTAGGGTTTTGACATGATTTTGGATGTCACTGTCAACAATAAGGACATCATCCTGAAAACATAACACATTGGGAAGACCCACAAGAATTTTGTCCATGATGCACTGAAATAACTTTGGTGCACTTTTAACACCATAAGGCAACCTTTTGAACTTATACAATCCTTTATGAGTGTTGATGGTAAGGTACTGTTGACTTTCATCATCAACAGAGACCTGAGCATATGCTTGGGACAAGTCTAACTTAGTGAAAATGGTTCCACCTGTTAGTACAGCAAACAAATCTTGAGATGTGGGTAAGGGATATTGCTCATCCTCAACAGCTTGATTAATGGTAACTTTATAATCACCACATAGTCTAACATAGGGGTTCTCAACCAGGGGGGAATTCCCCCCGGGGGGAATTCAGGCTTTCAGGGGGGGGGAAACTGATTCGGGAGCAAGAGATATGTTCGATGAGAAATCAATCACAGAATTTTGGCCCTTGATGTGCGATTCCTACCCAAAAGTGGCAGAAAGAGCTATCCGTGCATTGCTTCCGTTTGTGTCGACATATCTTTGTGAGTCAGGCTTTTCAACTCTGTTGCAAATTAAAACGAAGCAACGTAGTAGATTAGAGGTAGAAAATGACCTGCGTTGTGCCCTTTCAAGCACTCCTCCGCGTATCCCAGAATTGGCGAAGACAAAACAATCACAGGTTTCTCATTGACTGTAATCTTCATCTGAATAAAATTAATTACAAATTTACAATATCCTGGTATTCTATTGAACTTTTTGTTTAATGCATTATGCTTCAGTTTTGTCTAAGTAATTCATTATAAAAAAAAACTATTTTACTTTTATTCAAGTTTTATAAATCCATCAACATTCAATTGGCATTTAATTTGTAAAACTCTACTATAAAAATAATCCATGTAAAATTGTAAATGTATATGTACTAATATGGAAAAAATAAAGGATTTTCAGTATTATATGCATATTATTTGGAATGCACTTTTGAGGCAGACAATCTTGGAAAGGAGGGGGGAATGACATTCTGACATATGGTGAAAGGGGTGCATGGGGCAAACAAGGTTGAGAACCACTGGTCTAACAGATTTATCAGCTTTTGATACAATTACTATTGGAGCAGCCCAATTGCTCTTGGCGGTTTTCACAATAATTCCCTCACTCACAAGTCTGTCTAATTCCTTCTCAACCTCACCTTTCAATGCATAAGGAACAGGTCTGGACTTAGCATATATGGGTGTAACATCTTTGTCAGTGGTGATATGAGCTTCATAACCCTTTATATCATCCTGTCCCTTTACAAATAAAATCTTGTATTTTTCAGGCAATTTCTCAAGACCTGGAACACTGTTACACATTCTAACACTAAATATCTCCTTCCAGTCCATCTCAAGTTCACACAACCAGTTCTTACCTAACAAAGTTGGTCTATTCACATAACTAGCTATAATTAATGGCAACTTTAAATTCTGATTTTTGTACTTTACCTCACACTCTAATTTACCTTCTGTGTTCAAAATCTCTCCAGTATAAGTTCTCAACTTGACACCTGGGTCTTCTAAAGGCACATGCGCAAATAGTTTCTCATACATATCTTTACTCATTATGGAGAAATTAGCTGCAGTATCCACTTCCATGGTTACAGGTGTGTCATTAATACACAAGTGCACATTATACCTATGTTTAACTTTCTCTTCACGACTGGTGTAAATAGTAAACACATGGGCACTCTCATCATTATCAGATCCAAAATTACTAACACTCTCATGAATACTGTTTTTCATTTCCTTCTCTCCATCTTCAACGGCATATACTCTACATTTATCACTTCTACAGGCAAGAGCAATATGTCCAAAACGTTGACAATTGTAACATTTTGAATTCTTGAACTTACACTGAAAGCTTTCATGTTTCCCTCGGCACCTCTTACATTTTAAATCAGCATGTGTTCCTTGTTTTGTGGTATACTTATTCCTTTTAGCTACAGTTACTTTACACACTGAGCCACTACTGCCAACTGTTTCACTACCAGCATTGGGAACAAATTCTCTGGTGTTTTTCTCGGCCAATTCCATGCTTGTAGCTATCTGACATGCACTTTCAAAAGTTCAGTTAGTGGTGTTCATTAACTTATTCTGTATTTTTTCATAATTCAGGCCTATTACAAACCTGTCTCTTAGAGCTCGGTTCAAGAACTTCCAAAGTGACAGTGAATGGATAACTTCTTCAAAGCTACTATATAATTACTTACTGATTCATCTTTACCTCTATCTCTGGTGCCAAATCTGTAACTTTCAGCGATCTCAAGTGGAGCAGGATCAAAATGTTGCTTCAGAATCTTGGTAATCTGAATCAGTGAGGAGTCCTTGGGTTTGTCTGGAGTAAGCAGATTGACCAGAGTAGAATAAATATTAGCTCCTACCTCTGTCAAAAAGATTGCTTTCCTTTTCTCTTGAAGGACTTTCTTCTTCTGAGCATCACCTCCGTCGTCCATTAATTCATTTGCCAGAAAGAAGAAGTCCATTCTCTCACAATATGATGTGAAATCTTCCTTGTCTGCATCATACTCCCCCCAATCGTCCGATGTATCCACTGACGCCAGCCATGGATGCTCTCTTCACTTAAATTCTCCAGGTTCAGAGTAGCCTTCCCTTCAGTGGTCACTATCCTCTCTTCAAGGACTTCACCAACACTTTGTGAATCCCATCCTCGTCGCCAGTGTAGTATCTTGCGTTATTTAGTGGGAGAATGACAAGCACATGGTCGGTCTGGCTGGGCTTTTATTCTCTGTTCTTGGTTACCAGTGCCTAACACATTTCGTGTTTATGCAAGCCTAAACACTTTCTGACTTTGGTAAGAAGTAATATAATATATAACATATATATTCAATAAAGGCAGCATATAAACATACATATATATAACACTATGTATTAAGGATTGTAAATTTGAATTCAATGGAGAATATTGTAGTGGACGTCTCCCCTACAAACTGTGTAGCACCCACCACCTGCTATCACATTCCAACGTGCCGTTGCCTAGCAACGAAACTATTCACCGGCGACTTTCTGGGTTTTCCCAACATGACTCATAGCGGCTGCTGGGTATATAAGCTCTGTCTCTCCATTGAGATTCATTCTAACCATTCTTCTTGAACAAGCAACACCTCCTCCTCCGCCGCTGCCTGGCGGCCCCTCTCTTCTCCTCGCCTGCCTGGCGGTCCTCGCTCCCGCCAGCGAGCATGTCCTTCTCTGAGCTTCCTCACCAACCAACTCTCATTCTGGCCCATCTTCCTGAACACGCAACACCTCCTCCAGCAAGCTCCTAGCTATCCAGCATTCATTCAACCAGGAGGCCAGCAACAGGCAACATCTCCTCTAACGAAGCTCCTGCACATCTACCTCCTTCAACACGCTACTCACCGAACGTCTTCTACTGAGCAGCTCCCCACCACACGGCATCTCCAGCACCAGACTGTCTATCATATAACTTATATATTATACAAGAAAACCACATTAGAGTTTCCTTCCATCCTGAGTGCTAGAAAACATTAATATCTCGATACCCCTACAATATTATGCTCAAAAATTTGGTATGGCAATGGGTAATCCACTCTCACCCGTATTAAGCAACCTATATGTGGAATTCTTTGAAAAGAAACTATTAAGTAATATCTTACCACCTTCAGCAGTCTGGTTTAGATATATAGATGGTGTATTCGTCACTGTATTGTGTCTCTGGCCAAGTAATGAGGAACTAAAAGCTTTCCTGCCACAACTTAATAACTTCGCCCCCTCGATCAAATTCACTGTGGAATTAGAGCATGACTGTAAATTGCCTTTCCTAGACTGTCTGATCCACAGAATAGGTAACACCTTTAATTTCAGTATTTATAGAAAATCTACTAATGTGTGTTCATACATTCATTATTATTCTGCCCACCACAATAGAGTCAAACAGTCAGTATTTTCAACAATGTTTTTACGTGCTTTGAGAATTTGCAGCCCGGAATTCATTGATGAGGAATATAAATATATCTATAATATTGGCTCAAACCTTAAATACCCTAGATCTTTCATAGACAAATGCCTGAACATTACTAAGAAATCTTTTTATAGAACTGATCCCAAGCCCTTTACAACTAAAAACCTGGAACGTCAATGTGGCATTTAAAAACTCATGCACTGTTAAACAAATGTTAATCAAGAACTCCCCCAACAATACAAATGGCTGCATTTATAAAGTCCCGTGCAAGGAATGTAATATGTTTTACTTAGGCCAGACAGGTAAAGATCTTGTAACTAGACTTAAACAACATAAATATAGTGTTAGGACAGGTCAGGAATCCAATGCTCTGTTTGTTCATTTGAGGGATAATAAACATTGCATTGACTGGGATAATTCCTCCTCAATATTACCCTGTAATTCAATTGACAGTAGGAACATTATAAAATCTAGTCTCATTAAACATACCGAATCCGTTAACATGAATTTGAGTAATGCTATGTACAAATTGGACAATTTTGTAATTAAGAAGATTTGTAACCAGGTGAGAAGGTTGGGTCAGGTTTCCCTCTGACCTGACTACCGACCGCTGCGGTGCTTTTGTGAAGATTAGTAGGGTCATTACCTATACTTGTCCTCTGTGGACTTGATCTCACCCTCCTCTGTGTATATATATAACTTGTTCTGCACTTCTACTTTAGTTTGTACTCACCCCTGAAGATGTGAATTACACGAAAGCGCTTGGGAACTTCGTGTTTTCTTCTTTCCTTGTGGTTATTAGCATATACCTAGATCACGCGCACCTACAGTGATTTACTTGCATATATATATATATATATATATATATATATATATATATATATATATATAATCATGTAGATCCACAATGAAAACGTGGATAAGATAAATCTTGATAACATCACACAGGGAAAAGAGAAACAATGGAGAAATATGCTTATCATTAGAAATGGCCATAACTATAAATTTAAGGTGTACAGAAAGCCGACACAGGCAGACAGTTTCATACATTTTTTATCGAGTCACCTGGAATCTACCAAAATGTCAATTTTTCTGCTATGTTTTTGAGATGTTTGCGTATTTGTGACGTTGATTTTATTGATGAAGAACTGAAACACATTCGTTCCATTGCACAAAATTTGGGTACCCTTCATTGTTTGTTGATCATTGCTTTAAAAGGGTTACTAAAATCCTTTCATTCTATTCAAACCAGGCAAATTCCTACACTTAAGAATATTTTGACTCTGCCTTATCGCAATGAATTCGTCCCGTTAGTTCAGTCCCTTAAATTATTAAATATTAATGTTGTTTTTAAGTATGACTCAACCATTATCAATATCAGCATATACTGTATATATACTGTACAGTATATGGTTTGCCAATTTACAAAAAAATATATTTTTGGAATGTTAGTATAAGTAACAAGCACTATACAAGGGCGGATCCAGGGGGCCCTGGGAGTCCGGACCTCCCTTTAACATAAGAACATAAGAAAGTGGGATACTGCAGGAGGCCGACTGGCCCATACAGGGCAGATCCCTTTCACACCCATCCCAGCACTTCCATGTGCCTATCCAACTTCGTCTTGAAGCTCCCCTAGCCGTCCCCTGATCCTACTATAAAGCACTTCAAAGCCATTCCACATATATCCACAACGCTATTGTTACCAAACCAAAAGCTTGCCTATATCCTTTCAGAATCGGAATTTATCAATTTAAAGCCATTTGTTCTAGTTATTTCGTTAGTTAATGAGCTTCAAACATCTTCTCCATTTTACCCTTGTTAATCCACTACCCACTTGTACAATCTCTATCATATCTCCCTAACTCTCCGCCTCTAATGAATGTGCTTCCAAGCTTTTCAGTCTTCATGAAGGTTTCTATTATTATGGATCATCATTTTTGCCGCCCTTCTTGTACTCTCTCCAAAGAATCTATGTCCATTCTATAATAAGGACATTCAGAACTGAACCGAAGTAATCCATGTGGTTCACCACTGCTAGGGGTAAAGTTTCAAGAGATAACGTCAGCAGCTCCATATTCACAGACCTAGATATGAAACCCGGTAAGAAATCCAGTCACTTTGCTGCGAACGTAAGGACATGTCGTTTCTAGGTCAGTCGTTGCTAACAACACACCTAGATCTTTTTTCACAACTGTCAGCTTTCGGGCTTCCTGTGTTAATGAAGCGTACTTAACGTTTGTATCTGTCTTCCCTATCTGTAGTGACCTTGTATTTATCAAGTATTAAAATTCATTTGCCAGTCTACTTCGACCACTCATGTAAGGTATCTAGATTCTTTGAAGGTGTTCAAAAGTCACTGTCTGAATTTAATGCCTCCTCATTTCGGTGTCATCTGCAAATTTACTAATCCTACTAGTTATGCCTCTAAATCAAGATCATCATTAATGAATATAACAAACAGCAGAAAATTTTAATACAGATCCCTGGGGAACTCGCTTTGGACCGCACCCCAGTCTGACTTTAATCCATTTATAAAGGACTCCTTTGTTTCCTACCAGCAACTCATGACCTAATCCATTTTTATACTGATCCACCTATTCCATGTGTTTACCTTCCTTATCAATCTTCAAGGAGGATTCCATTGAATGCCTGGAGGAATGATTGGAAATCTAAACAACACTATATCATATGACTATCATTATCTACCCTCTTCATATACTTCTGAGAAAGTTGCCAAATTTGTGAGACAAGAACGTCCCAAGAACCGTGCTGAGAAATTGTCGAATTAGGTTGAATACCAAGGTGGTTTGATTTTGTAGCAATAATTGACTTCTATAAACTTGGCTCATGATTGACGGTGACTAATGGGACGGTAATTTGATGCTATTGATTTAGACAATTCTTTTTGAAATCGGAACTACATTTGCAAGTTTCCAAGCTTCTGCACTAGGCCCATTTCAATGACTTATTAAATAAAATTGCTAATGGATTACTCAACCTTATCTCTACATTCTTTTAATATTCTAGTATATACCTTGTCTGGACCAAAGTGATTTATGAGGTTTCAGTTTGTTAATTACTTTGCTAATATCGTTGGCTTAGTAATATTGATATTCATCAACATATTTTCTTATACTGTCATGGCACCATGAAACTCTGGAACTGTGCTAGGGTTTTCATTTGTGAATATGGTTTTGAAATGACTATTTAGTAACGTATTTACATTTCCTCTTCTAACTCATCACTTCAAAGGTCATTTCTCCTGTCGAAGTCGCGGCGGGACCTATTGTATCTCTGCAACCTTTGATTTATACAGTTGATAAAAAAGCTTAGTTATTTTCGATCTGGTTTGTTACCCTTGATTCCCTCATAATTTCTTTGCTTCTTCCAATTTCTGTTTTTACCTGTCTTATAGGTCTTGAGTAGTAAACCAAGTAAGTGATTTTTTGCCTTCTTAACTTTTTCTCTATATACCTCTTCTTTTTCCCTAGAAGATCTAAGAGACTATTATTCATCCATTTTGCTGGTTCATCGATCTGAATTTTGTTTTAGGATGTTTATTTTGGGCATTATTGATTGTCTCAATAAATTATGTTCACAGTAGTTGCTAAATTAAATTCGGGGTTATCCTGGTCTTGCTGACAGTTTTGAGGTGGGGGATTAATCTTGGACCATAGGGTCATCCCTTTAGGTCTCTCCTGCTTACCGTAATTACCTTCCTGTTGGACTGGCGTCGAATTTTTCTCCTTCCCTGCCATCCCATATTATGTTAAAATACATATGGCTTTATGATCACTGTTTCCTAGTTCACTCCAATCCATTATTCTTTGCGATTTTCATTATTACTGAGAACAACTTATATATTATTTCCATTAAGGAGTTTATGAATTGATATAAAAAATCCTGATTTACATCAGAATATGTTAATACTTTTTCTTTAATGCAGTATTGTTCTAGGCGTTTTTATAGTAAAACCTAATTACTATTGACCTCAGAATATCTCATATGTAGTGCACATGGCTTTCAAATGGCCCTCAAAATGCCACGATAGACAGATTCTCCTCCCCCTCCGAAAAATCTTGGGCTTACAGCTCCCCCACACCTTTACTAAAAAATTATCCAGTGGACTTTGTACTTACTACATTGAATCAGGGGTGTTGTCCGACATTCTTGCTGTTTATCACAAATTTGCTAGCCCACACTGATTAGTCTCGAATTAGAATATGACGTCCAATGTATGAACTAATATCTTACATAGCAACGAAACGGTGACATCACCCATGAATCTGACCTCTATATATATAGCTGTTAATATATGTTGTATTTTTTGTGTATGAACTCTGTTCTGCGTGCAGTGAAAGTGATAGTAGATGGATACTCTCTTTACAACTATATTATCTGCCATTTGCTTACCATTCAATCAGCTTACAGTTCAAGTTTAAGCTCCAAAGTTGTTGGTGTAAAGTCAAAGCGGGATGACAGAAGGAGCAGGAGGTGGGAAGGAATTTGTAGTGGGAGATAGTGCCGTGGCTTTACGACTGCGTTTATTTGGTTAGCGCCATAGCGTATTTAGTTTGTCTGTGTTGGGTGTGTGATCTCTGGTCACCACTCCTCCGGGTTA
>NW_024722227.1:20045169-20157592 GCF_018991925.1 Homarus americanus | reverse complement strand
GGTTCGGGGGGCGTGTAGTGGATTCCTCCCCTACAAACGCTGTTTGTCGCTGAGTAGCCGACCCTCTTCGAATTCCCCAGTGTATGCCTCGTGGTCAAGGTCGGTAACCAGCGCCGCCTAACATAGCGGAGGTCAACTATCAACCCACGCCTACCCCCGCTATATAAGACCTCACCCCGCCGTGACCACTCTCTTTCTACCTACAGCCACCAGCAAGCAACACCTCCTCCACTCCTGCCTGGTGGCCCTCACTCCCGCCGGCGACCATGGCGACCCACAAGCTGGTTTTCCCCTGAGCACCCTCACCAACCAGCTCTGTCCTACACCACGCTTGGACCCACACTGCCACCCACCAGCACCAAGCTGCATTGTACATCCAATACAATATGTATACAGAGAGCACATTGTGAGTTTCCTTTCTCCATCCCATCCTGAGTGTGAACCAATATCTCATAACCCCACAAATGGTGCCCCCGGAAATTCGCACTCACACAGGATGGAGGAGAAACTGATCACTCCCCCAATCTTCAATCAACATGGAAGACTGGCTTATCCACACAGATGCAGCTCTCATCGGCTCTACAACTACTGTCTCCACCACAGGTTAGACACCCTAGAGCAGCTCTGCTACTCTAAGCAGACAGCAGCTCCTCTTCCTGCCCCAAGCACCACGTCCTACCGACCCCAACACACCCGTCCTGCCTCAGACGCCGCCCCCGGCCCAGTAGTACCCCCTGCTGCTGTCTTGCACCCTGCTGCTGACGTGGCCCCTGCTCCTGATGCGGACCCACACACCCCTCTTTTCTCCCTCAGGTACCCCCTGCTACTATCCTGCACCCTGCTGCTGTCGTGGACCCTGCTGCCATCTTGCACCCTGCTGCTGTCATGCACCCTGCTGCTGTCATGGATCCTCTTCCTGACACAGCCCCTGCTCCTGATGCGGCCCCTGCTCCTGACGCAGACCCACACACCCCAGCAGGCGCTACTGAGGACTCTGTACCTGCCGCAAGAGAAGCACCACATTCCTCGCCTCCACATCCCTCCTTCTCCCTCTCTTCTCCCACAGATCTCGTGTATCTAGACAAAGTGTCTCCCATAGCGGCCGGCTCATCCATGCCCTCGCCATTATGTCTCACATGTGGCATACAACCCTGCCGACAACAAGTCTCCTGCACAGCCCGTTATGCCTCACATGTGGGATGCAACCCTGCCGACAACAAGTCTGCACCGCCCGTTATGTCTCACATGTGGGATGCAACCCTGCAGACAACACGTCTCCTACACTGCCTGGAGGGAAGGGGGAGTATTGTAGTGGATTCCTCCCCTACAAGCGCTGTTTGTCGCTGAGTAGCCGACCCTCTTCGAATTCCCCATTGTACGCCTCGTGGTAAAGGTCGGTAATCAGCGCCGCCTAACATAGCGGAGGTCAACTATCAACCAACGCCTACCCCCGCTATATAAGACCTCACCCCGCCGTGACCACTCGCTTTCTACCTACAGCCACCAGCAAGCAACACCTCCTCCGCTCCTGCCTGGTGGCCCTCGCTCCTGCTGGCGACCCACAAGCTGGTCTTCCTCTGAGCACCCTCAACAACCAGTTCTCTCCTACACCACGTTTGGACCCACGCTGCCACCCCCAGCACCAAGCTGCATTGTACATCCAATACAATATGTATACAGAGAGCACATTGTGAGTTTCCTTTCTCCATCCCATCCTGAGTGTGAACCAATATCTCATAACCCCACAGGTGCACCACTCCAAAACTGACCACGTCCAAGAGTGGGGGTTGATGGTAAGCGTTCACTGACCGAAGGTCCGCTCACACTTGCAACCTGCAGTATCCTTTTATATCAGTAGGTAGGACAACCTCCAATCCCAAATCCGGTCTGGCTGCTCCAAGAGCTCCAGCCGGAACCACCAAACGGCCCGCCTACAGGCAATGGCCTGTGTCGGACTACGGTCCGACAATCTCAACAACAACACAAGCTACTGTACTCTCCTGAACCAGCAAGACCTCCCAACAGCGCCTCACCAACCAGCTCCCTCAGAAAGCTCCTCACCCAACAGGACCTCTGAGCAAGCTTCTCACCACTCAGCAACTCCCTAGCACTGCACTGTACATACAATATATATACAGAAAACGCATTGTGAGTTTCTATTGTACCTCCATCCTGAGTGTGAAATATCTTACATGTACGTACGTATATGAGCCTGTAGTGGACGACTCCCCTACAAACTAACTGCTTAGCAGCCCACCACCTGCTATCACATTCCAATGTGCCGCCTTCCCTAGCAACCAACCAGATGTTACCGTATCTTAGCAACGAAACTAGTCACCGGCTACTTCTCGGGTTTTCCCACCATGACTCATAGCGGCTGCTGCGGGGTATATAAGCTCTGTCTCTCCCTTGAGATTCAGTCTGATCAATCTTCTTGAACAAGCAACACCTCCTCCTCTGCCGCTGCCTGGCGACCCTCGCCTCTCCTCCGCCTGCCTGGCGGTCCTCGCTCCCGCCAGCGAGCATGTCCTTCCCTGAGCTTCCTCACCAACCAACTCTCATTCTGACCATTCTTCTTGAACAAGCAACACCTCCTCCTCCGCCGCTGCCTGGCTGCCCCTCGCATCTCCTCGCCTGCCTGGCGGTCCTCGCTCCCGCCGGCGAGCATGGCGACCCACCAGCTGTCCTTCCCTGAGCTTCCTCACCAACCAACTCTCATTCTGCCCATCTTCCTGAACAAGCAACACCTCCTCCAGCAAGCTCCACGCTGTTAACATTTCATTCAACCAGGAGGCCAGCAACAGGCAACATCTTCTCTAACGAAGCTCCTGCACATCTACCTCCTTCAACAAGCTACTCACCGCACGTCTCTACCAAGCAGCCCCTCACCACACAGCATCTCCAGCACCAGACTGTCTATCATATAACTTATATATTATACAAGAAAACCACATTAGAGTTTCCTTCCATCCTGAGTGCTAGACAACATTAATATCTCGATACCCCTACAAGCCCATACAAAGAGATAATAAACAAGCAAAGAGAATTTGACAACTGGCCACATACAGTACGCTACAATACCACCCTCAGTGTCAAGACCTGACAGAATGGGCAAACTGTACTCCAAGCTTTGTCAATAAATTTGTTAAACTAAAAAAAAAAAAAACTCCAGTGGGTGGGCTTCCTGTGCACGTCATGGTCCCGCTCCCACAACTTCTTGCCCCCCCCCACCCCTTTTGATATTCCTGGATCCGACCCTGATATAACGGACTGTTCTGAGCTTATCATTTTTTTAAAAATTAATTTACTCAGTATTGAAATTACAGAAGTATTATTAACACAGTTTAGAGGAAACATAGTTCGTATAACATTTAAATGTACGCGAAGAAAGACAAGTTATGTTATATACTGTACACTATTGTAGTGGAAAGCATCATGGTGAGGTACCGTGATCTGCCCTGTGCCCGTATGCCATTGTCATGACTCATACTTCTTGCCGTATGTTGCTAAGCTGCATTTCACATCCTTTATGATCTATCCATATCTGTAATGACGGAAAACTTGTTTTGTATTTTTGGTGTATCTATACCTGCTTAGTGTGATTTTTGTCGATATGCATGCAAAGTTGAATGATTGGTAAAGGATAATGAACATTTTGTCCAGACATCCTGGGCTACCGTGTCCTTGTTCCTTAACCCGCCCCAAGCCACTCTCGACATCACATCTCATCTTTCTGCCATACTTGTTTACATATTGGCAGAAACAGTATGTAATTATTATTTTATACACAGGTATATTACAACACTCGGCAGGATTGTAAAACTCTGTCCAGGAAAGATCAAAACCTACAGTAACAGAACAGACTTAATGCACCGTCTCGGACAGTCCCCTTACAATACCTTAAGGTCATCTATAATGATTACAAACTAACACCTATATAATGTCTTTACATACAAGTATTTCGTGCTTATTCCTTGAGTAAAAACGTAATGTATTAAATATAATGAGTTTACAGATAGTTATTCAAAGGTTAAAGATTGGACAAGTAATGAGAAAGGGTTACGATATTTGCACTGACGTAGTATTGGAACAAGTCGAATGAAAGAGGGTGGGGAAGATAGTGCTGGTGTGTGATTATCATATAAACATTTATTATGCGGCTAGTGTAGTACCCATCGGCCGATCATTAGAATAGCAGGAAGTAGATTGGACCTGTGTGTACACATATCGTAGGAAAAAGTAATCATGACGGAGTATAAGCTGGTAGTTGTTGGAGGTAAGATCTAGAGCTGTCAGTAGACTTGTTGGATTTTAGTCACCTGTAGTAGCTTAATCTACTACTTATTAACACACACACACACACACACACACACATATATATATATATATATATATATATATATATATATATATATATATATATATATATATATATATATATATATGTAATAACATAACTGAAATCCTGTAAGTTATCGCCAGTAATTATTTTGCAGGGGTTGAGTCCAATAGTTTCATTATGGGTATACAGTATTTAGCTAATTCTGACGACACTAGTTCAAAGATATTGTCATATTGGTAATTTTTTGTTAACCACCCATCACCTTTTTACATAGGTTAGGTTAGGACGTGACCTGTTAGGTTAGTGCATAGACCTAGTTAAGTTTTAACCTTTTTTCCCAGGAAAAATAAATATTTTTGCTAGCGAAGAAAATATTTTTCTGGGTCCGACTTATTACCCAAATGTAGCCGCAATGAAGTCAAATAATGGTCCTACATGAATAAATCGGACTGCCAACCACTTCTCGACTAGTATTTGGTGTCACAAAGTCACAAAAAATTGGAAAACTTAATTTAAACTGAGTTAATAGATCGCGTGTTTGTACCGAGGGAGCGAGTAATTACCCGAATGTACCCAAATGTAGTCGCAGTGAAGTCAAATGATGGTCCTACAAGCATAAATCAGGCTGTGAATCACTTCTCGATTATTATTTGGTGTCATAAAGTCACAAAAAATTGGTAAACTTAATTTAATCTGAGTTGTGTTAGGTTAGGTACATGCACTCGATCTATTAACTCAGATTAAATTAAGTTTACCAATTTTTTGTGACTTCGTGACAAGAAATACTAGTCGAAGTTAGGTTAGGTTAGGTACATGCACTCAATCTATTAACTCAGATTAAATTAAGTTTACCAATTTTTTGTGACTCCGTGACACCAAATACTAGTCGAGAAGTGATTGGCAGTCCGATTTATTCATGTAGGACCATTATTTGACTTCATTGCGGCTACATTTGGGTAATTAGTCGGACCCTTCTAAAACTACATCTTGCGCTTGTGAGACCTTACTTGGATTACACAGTTCAGTTCTGGTCACCGTATTACAGAATGGATATAGAATCCCTAGAAAGAATTCAGAGGAGAACCTTGAGTACAGAGACAGGTTAAAGCATCTTAATTTGCACTCCCCGAGAGACGTAGAATGAGGGGTGATATGAGTGAGGTGTATAAGTGGAAGTCAGGGCTAAACAAAGGGGGCATTACAAAGGTACTCAAACTAACCAACCAGGAATGAACTCGTAAACATAGGTTTGGAAATAGAGTAGTGGATGAGTGGAACAAGTTCCCAAACATCATCATTAACTCAAATTTGCTGGATAGCTTCAAACATAGGTCGGATGGATATATGAGCAATAGCGGTTGGGTGTAAACGGGACTGCCCATTATGGGCAATAGGCCCGCTGCAGTTTCCTCCATTCTTATGTTTTTATCTTCTTACGTTAGCCTAACCTACCTAACCTAACCTAACCTACCTAACATAACCTAACCTACTATTGCTGATTCCTAACTAAAATAGAATCCTAGTGATATCCGAAATGTCTATTTGGATAAAAATTAATATTAACTCCCCTCACCTAACTTCCTTACCTGTGCATTGTCATTTCGATTTTCTCATTACTGTAGCAGTCAAACAGCATCAATGGAAAAACAATGTGTGAAATTATCATTTTGGTCATCCAAATATTTGAAATGAAGGTCAGAATCGGTCAAAACACATAAAAAACTATTGGAAAAACATAATTTCAACCTAACCTAACCCCACTGGATGACCGAAATAATAATAATACCCCAAAAAAAAAAAAAAAAAATCCAATATAAATCATAACAAACACATGCGATGAGATTGTTGTTCATTTCTTGACGTGTAAACAAAGGCAGCCGGCGCTCCTGCATATCACACTGTGAACCAAAACATGGTCACCATTGGAGATATGACTGCACCATAATTATAATTATGGTAAATATTTTATTTCTTCATCTACAAAGGACACAGATGTGAAATTACTGCCATATGATCAGTGTTCGTGGTGTTTTTATTCCGTTGTTTCCTTCTTCTTTCTTGCCCTGCCCACTAACAAGTAATTTACGATAACAGAATACTCTAAAAAAAAATGCAATGATGTTGCCTCGATTTTTTTTACTATCATCCAAACAATATCTCCTGAAAATGTGGTGTAAATCCATGAAGTCCTTCTGGTGTTAACAGTGTCCTCCACCTTTACCTTATTTTGTGCTATTAGCAATTAATAAATATAGCAACCTTTTCATTTAATTTTAAATATTTTTAATGTTTTTCATTTCCCTCTATGATTATGAATCACCTGTAACATGCTGGGCATGAAAGATGAGGGAAATTATGTGGTAAAAAACGGTAAAAAGCTGATCATATGGCTCCCATTTCATCTATCTACGTGTTTTGTAGGTGAAGAAATTTATTATTTACCATATATAGCTATTCCGCCGATAGTTCTCGTGCTGTTCTGTCCTGTCCATTTCTGCCCGCTCTTAAACTAATAATTTTTCAGTCCGGTCTTTGTAAACATTTAGAAGTAATGATCGAACGTCACAAAGGTTTTATTACCATGAATATTAGCTTGATTGTCATTTGTTTTTAATGTTATAAGCTTCACGTTCCTGGTTCTTTTGTTATTGTGTGCAAATCACTTTATATTTTTTTGTTTTCAGGCAATACCGTAGGTTTTAAACTTATTATATGTATAAAGGATAAGATTCATATAGAGTACCTATGTACGTAGTTGGATTTGAATCCCATATTATGGGTTTGGATACATTTCCAATTTCTTCTAAGTGAAATGTATGTTCCTATAGTTGTTCTTCCACAAGGGGAGAGACAAGAAAGCCATCTTGTGTTTAACTACTCCACATAGTTGTAGCATCCTGTGTGGGTTATTTATTGTATCACAAGTTATCTGTGCTTGTGGAGGATGAAGACCATCTCCAAGAGTTCATCTGTTAACATGAACTAATTGGTAGGACATAAAAGTGTTCAAAAAGCAGTGTAGAGCTGACAGTCAAGAAGAAATATGTTTTTCAATGCAAAAACTGAACCGATCATACTTTTACATAAAAAATGAGCAAAAGTTAAATTACACTTTGCTGCTCAAAAAAAATGCTTACATTGGTAGCTGATATCAAAGTAAGTTCTTTCTGCTTAATTTGCCCAGGGGGCAGAGCCCCACTGTTAGGAAGTTAGGTAAGGTTAGGTTAATTAGGTCAGGTTCTGTGCATTTTTGTTTCCATTTTCGTGTTAGTACCATGTAAATACAGGTAGTAAGTATCTCCAGAAATTTTGGTGCTAAATCCTAAAAATCTTCTGGTGCTGTCTGCTTCACCATCACCAAAAGTTCATCCATCAATACCAGTGATAATTACTGCAGTTTTGTGGTGGTATAGCAGTGGTGAACTTGCCTCTAATCATTGTGTCCTGGGTCCAGTCCCTGGGTCAGATGTGAGAAGGGTGTTATTCAGTGTGGCCTTACCAAATACTGTACCTTATTGTAGGTTTTCTCCAGGTACTGTGCTCATGTTTCTTCTGCACTATAACAAGACATTGAAGGTCATAATAGAGATAAGATGACAGCTGTGTGACGATAATAATGCAGGGATATGGTGCTGTTTCTTAAAGAGTATGAAATGGAGGCATTAATATGCATGAAACATTACTGCTCATGTAAATAGTTGAAGCACAAACATAGCATACTTTATTTATTTACAGTAAAACTAAGGAAAATGTAATACAGAAATCTCTGTTTGCTTGAATCTTCAATCCCTTTAACTCTCCAAAAGCTGGATTTTTTTTTTTAGAAATTCCTGGGAAAATCTCTCCATTCCAGGTATCCGAATGAGTTTCTGAGGATTGCATTCTGTGCATTTCCAGAAAATTCTAAGAAAAACTGTTCTGAGTATTCGAACAAATTTATGATAGATTGCATCATGTTTCTGACGCATTGATGCTTGTTGTATGCGTGGGTGGGTAGGTTCAGATTGCTTGTGAGCTACGATTGGTCTATCTCATCAAACTCTTGCATCGTGAGACACTGAGTTACTGGTAATTGTTTGTTGTCATTCTACTGTAAAGGCTTGTTCATGTTTTCATTACTGTTTTTGCATATGATCTGTGTTGTGCAGTACTGTACTGTATATTACTGCACCAGCATATAATCTGCCAAGAATACCATTTTTAGATGTAAAAAGTGATGCAGTTATGTATACATACTGTACTGTATACATTCAATAAGTGAAAGTGCAATCACTCACATGTATTTGTATACAGTACACCTAAAAGGTTACTCTGCCCTAATTAGTCTTGGAACAGTGCTCAACTGCATGTCCAGTCATACAATAAAGCTCAACTCTACCCCTCCATGCCTCCACATTCCCCCCCCCCGTCCACCTCCTTCCGTCTTAACTCGTGGCTCGGTATTGTGTTACTGTCATCTCACTGTCTGTTTAGGCCGTAGTTGACGGCCAGCAAATTAAAAAACAACGCCCCGACTGTGTCTACACAGTCCTCTGACATTGTCCATTACTGTATTTTTATGTGTATGTCTCGTTATTAATCCTGTACAGTATTTGTCAACCTTCATAGTATATTGTATTACTGTAGTTTCATTATAATCACTAAACTTTCTGTGTTTATTTTTTTACAAAGCAATATTTTGTCTCACTACATCAAAGAGGAAAATTAGGTTTCTTAGCAATTTAGCTTTTATGCTATAGATTGAAGGCTATTAACTACAACAAATCAGTCAATCCCTTCCTAATTTACCATCTTTTTTTCCAAAACTTCCTTTCTATTTTCAAACCTCTATCTGTCCTTCTGTCTGTCTCTACCAAGTTATCACTTTCTCCTAGTAACACTAAGCCTACCTGGTTCTATATTGAAGTCACTATCACACTGACCAGACTTACCGTTGAGCTTCTACAAATACAGTCTCTCCTCGACTTACGACGAGGTTCCATCCCGACGACCAGGTCGTAAGTCGAAAAGGTGAAAATAATACATAGAAATTCTAAAATGGGTGTCTCTTTTATGCGTGCCAGCCATATTAAAGGGAATTACAAACGAAAAATTTTTCAGTATACAGCGCGATCATTAATGTCGTGACTCGAAAATACATAATGTGAAAAATATTTTATACGACCATGGCCGTCGTATGTCCGGGTTGTCGTAAGTCGAGGAGAGACCGAACACTATTGCCGTGTACCATCTATTCACATAAACATCTAAAAACCGAAGATCCACAGTCTCCCGAAATTATGTGATACATTGGACACACATGGAAGTAACGGTGTCATGTGAGGTAAATTACTTTATAGTTTGCTAAAATTATATGCTGTATAGCATAATGTTTTGCAGATTAAATTACTGTATATGCCTAGCCAAGTTATAGTACTGTACCAACAAAGCATAATATAAAAATAAATAAATACTGTAGTATGTTTTCATTTGACTGCTTACTTCAGGCTCTGTATGGCTTGAGAACACACCACCTATTTTAAAATGTGTTTGCTGGCCATGAAAGATGGAGGCTGTCCTAATAGCAAGATATATAAATTTCCCAGTACTGTGACACATCAGTCTGAGAGGAAAGGGTTACACTCAACAGAGGTCTGCTGCCTATGTTGTTTTGGTGGTTGAAGATTGACTGGGCATGATTGAAAGACGTCGGTATGATGTCATAAAGTGTGATAGTGCCTTAATATGCCGCCTGTATTTCACCAGTCCATAGTTTTTCTGCCTCTTCACAGCCTTTCACCCCACCCTATTTCACAGTCTTCTTATCCACCCAATCCTTTCTGTTTTCCAGCCAAAAATTGCTCCCTCACCCCTGCCCCTCTTACCGAGACAGAATAACCCCTTACAAACACTATGGTACATACTCAGTACAATTTATTTGTAGAACTGTGTTCTGCGTATGTGCTTAATAGGATCTTCATTATGCTTCAGGACCATAAATGTAATTATAACTTGAAGCATTATTAAAGATTATAAACTACTGTACTGTACTGTATATACATGTATAATCAAAGACAAAAGTCGTGTTGCAGTTTTGTCCGAAGATTAAATATAACTAATGAAACATTATGAGAGCCCCCTACCACAAGGCAGAGCACACCAAAAGTTTGGCCCTTCAGCACACATTTTCACCAAATTTCATGACACTACTTTTGTCTTTCATTGTACACACACACACACACATGACCGGATGTGGTCTAGCGTATCTGACAGCTACGCACTGACTGAGTTAAGCCTGCTCATAGAATCGGCAAGAGTTTGATCCCCACCGTGGCGGGGTGGTTATTAGGTAGTACGTATTACCATACATCTACACCTCACTCTTACCCCTAGAAGGCATGACAGTGTCAAAGTTCTAGAACCTGCCAAACTGGGTCTGTGTTAGATAATAAACAACAATCATATATATCATTATAATAGTGCTGAGTATTTTATAAAATATTAATATTGACCAACAAGGTGAAAGCTTTCTCATACCAAAATGGGTGGTAGTGTTGGCTATTATTATAGCTTATGGATATTTTTTAACCAAGATAAAGTGTTTATAGAGTTTGAAAAAAAAAGAAGTAATATAATCAGTCAGTAATTAAAGTTTCATTGACATGGAGTGTTGTATCAATTTGAGTAACTGTCTTGGCATTTGGTCGACATTATAGTGGACATGGTGGTAGAAGTCCTGTAGTATTATGGGGTGTGATAGAGTTTAACTGTGTATCAATAAAAGTATTGTACCCTGTACTGTACTGTACTGGATATGAGTACATGTGCTTATGGTAGAACAGTACCGTATAGCTGTCACTGATGTTTGTTTAGGGATTCAAATCATTTGAGATGTTAAGAAACACAGAGTCTGCCTATTGTTTTTATTTTCCATCCAGTACCACCCAGATCTATTCAGTCAGTCATAACATTAAATGGGTTGGGAGGTGAAGGAGGGAAGGGAGGGAGGGTGTCGTAAAACAACTGCAGGACCAGGTGGCAACTACTTGTATATTTATCCATAAAACAGGTTTGTTGTGTTTTCAATACCTGACACTATTCAATTATATACACAACAAATATACTGTATTCATAACATATATTTAAGAATGACACATAAATAATGGGTTATTTTGGAATTCAGACAGTTCTTTATGGAAAGTGTTAACAGATAATTTGACCCACACAAGAACCATAGGCATATCCAAATACTTGTGGGTGACTGTACCATATGTACAGTACTGTACAGTCACAATCTAAAGTTTATTTACCCCCCTAGCTGGAGGGAAGGCAAACCCAAGGTTGAAGAAAGGCCAGGTGAACGGACATACACTCATTAAGTAGTTTGGTGATGAGGTAATATGACGGTGGGGCTCACACACCACCACCAGTACAAAGTCACTCAGGCAAAACGCTCAAGCACAGGTATGGAATATGATTCGAAACATTGACATGATATGGTATGTTAATGGGCTATAATGATTGTATGAATATTAATATATGTATAACGACAGCACAAAGCATACTGTATGTCTGTTTGTCTGGCCTCTCTTCAACCTTGGCTTCACTTTCCTTCCAGACGGGGGTAAAGAAACTTTGGATTGTGACTGTATATAGCAGAATGGACAGTGTATACCTACTGTAGGGTAGTGTGTTGGGGGTGTATGTACAGTATGCAGTGAGCGTACAATCCCTCTTTCATAGAGGGAGAGAAGAGTGACAGTTAACAACAACTGCTACAGTAGATGGTACAGGACAATGACAGGCCATCCTGTATCATATTACCATTTGGCCAGCCTGCATCACAACCTCACGATGACGCATCTGCTGAGGAGTACAGTATAGTCAATTGTATATTGTACAGTAGTATATTTTGTTTACTTACTAAACAGTACTGTATATTTTATGTGTATAGTGGTATATAAGGAACATAAGAATGGAGGAAACTGCAGCGGGCCTATTGGCCCATACTGGGCAGTCCCGTTTACACCCAACCCCTATTGCTCATATAAGCGTCCAACCTATGTTTGAAGCTATTCAGCGTATTCGAGTTAATGATGATATTTGGTAACTTGTTCCATTCATCCACTACTCTGTTTCCAAACCAGTGTTTACCTATTTCACGCCTAAATCTAAATTTGTCTAATTTAAAACCATTGTTACGAGTTCGCTCCTGGTTGGATAATTTGAGTACCTTTGCAATGTCCCCCCTATTTAGCCCCGCCCTCCACCCACACACCTCTATCAGGTCGCCCCCCGCTCCAAGTGATGTGCGTAGTTAAGTTCTTGAAAATCTTTCAAACCCGGAACTGCTCTGCACCAATTATTCTGGCTAATGGGAAGATTATAAATTTTTTTTTAATTCCTGCACCTGTTATGAGTTATTCATAACATGAGTTATTCATGAGGTACAAAATAAGTTTTCTGCTTTAGAGATTCTTTGTTAGGTCATGGGTTGTTTATCCCTCATGACTGCAAGTTAGGGTTCGTAAATGTTCAGTCTATCAGAGTACCATCTGTGAATCTGAGGGTTGGCGACCACAGGCTCTAATTTAGCATTACAGTACGGTATTTGTTTTGCTGAAAAAGATGCAGTGTATCTTTGTTTAAAAAGTCATACTAATTTCATTTTAGAATTACCAAAGAATTGCAAATTTTTGTATGATGGAAGAAGAGTCCGAAAAGATCTGGCAAGTGCTTGTGAGTGTATAAGTCCATTCCATTTAGTCAGATGGTTGTTTTTTGCTCATATCTGAAGCTACTGTTTGAACATAAATATGGCAAATCTTTGAAGTGATTTGTCATCTTTTGGGCAAATGTTGTATTGAAACTATTAAAGGTACTGTAATTGCAAATTATTTCCTTTTTTTTAAGAATGTACCATATTTTACGGCATATTAGACGTACGGCCATATAAGACATCCCACCCCCTCCCCCCCATTTTAGCAGCGAGTATTTAGGGAAAACTTTTGTGTATTTTCCTCCTGTAGCCATAGTTTGCTTAAAACAATATTTACAGTACCAGTAAATGTGAGGAATAATTAAAAATAGTACCAATAAATAAGTTACAACAAAAAATACTGTATTGCTAAACCAGTAAATAAAAGCCAAATGAAAGTTTAACACAGTCGCCATATGCAGATACAGTACAGTAGTGTACTGTACACTAGCTAAAGCAACTATCTGTGCATACTTTGTGGGAAACGATATGAGACTATGGACGATAAATTTTGGTATACCCCGGTAGGGTGTGTCATACGGAGGCGAATTTTTTTTTTTTTTTAGTTTGAAAAATCGGCCCATGGTATTAATGATGTAGTTCTATGTGCAGAATCATGTGATATCTTCAGATTTGAAAAGTTTTCATTTTTTGCTAGGTAAATTTTAACTTGAAATCTTATGAAAATTCAGTATTCCCACCCTTTTACCAACACCACTAAATAGCTTATTTAAAGTAAAGTAAATGTATCAGGTTAATTTATTAGGATGAAAATGATCCAGAATAGTGAAACGAATGATCTTGACACATTTATTAAATTTAATATTCCTTTAGAAAACAAAATAATCAAATACAAAAACCGGTTTTACTACTACGACCCGGTGTTGCTGCACACCATAGAGAACATGTCTTTCTTGCTTCTGTTTCTACTCATCACCTCCCTGCTGACCACCTGAGCTCGGATGTAGCCTTCCCTCCTCTCCTGGCTGTACACGTGACTGCTGGCCTCGCTCACTTGCTGTACACAGCACTCTATACTCTGGGTGTGCGAGGGCCAGGCAGGGACATGCATGGGGTTGTCCAGGAAAGCTCTGACTTGAACATTGGTGAGGCTGCAGGTAAGAGGGGCTCACTGCCAGCCTGGATGTTATCCAGATCTATGAGATCAGTGAGGGTCTTGGCACCTAGATTGACTTCAGGAGTCTTCCTGACCCTGAAGGAATCGTCACCAACTGATTCGTCATGCCCAGATCCTCTCATAAGTCTCATATCCAAGATCTTTTTGACTGCCACTCTTCTCTCCTCCTCATCCTTACTGCAGAGCATTGTCTGCAGAACTGCCTCTGGATGAGCATACCAGGAAGATCTCCTCACAGTCTGCTCCACAATCTGAACAACCTTCCTTGGCTGACTCCTCAGGAGCTCAAGCTAGAAGAGAACATGCCTCGGACCTTCGGAGAACGATGACTTGACCTTGGTGTTGAACCAATCTGGCAAGTAGACACTCACGATGAATTAGACAATAAGTCTCAGGTTGTGAAGCTGGTTCCCTTTCAGTTTATGATGAGCGACCCAAATTCTGCAGAACCATAGAGCTGTTGTGAGCCACCTAGAATGTGAGACTGGACCTATCTGCTGGTATGCAAGTCTGTCAGGCATGACCCCAGTTTTGATGGCACTGCAAATCATGTAACCATAGTACTGGTCAGTACTCAGGTCGTCAATGACAGTATGTGCAAGCTCAATGAGTGGAGGGCCAACTGTGATTTTTTCAAAGCTCAGATTTATTTCTAACTCAGTGGCAGAGTCCAGCATCTTGCCAAGAGGACCAGACCATCTGTTGTTTGAAAGAGTCTTGCCATCCAGCTCCTGGATCAGATGTCTGAGTGGCAACTCGTTGGTGTGGAGGTCACAAACAATCCAGACCAGCTTCCTCCCAATCTTCCGCTCTATCCACTGTATGACCCCCCCTTGCCACCCTGTGTTCGTGTTGGTGCTGTCCCCTCCAATGGCCTGCAGGGTCTGGTTTACGTTCCTCTCTCTGAGCCAGTTCACAGTGTTATCTGCCACTATCTCAGCTGGTTTCCTGATGTCATCTTTCTCTGGAGTGAAATGCCACAAATACTTCCCTCCTGGTTCACTGCAGCAGGAGTAGTGTTCCTCCTTCACCATGGCAGGGAACAACTTGTCAGAATCTCCAACTTTCATGAACACTTTAGTGTCATCCCTTCTCCCATCTAAGAACAAACAATTGATTCCATTTTCTCTTATCCCCTTATCAAACTCCTCTTCTAGGTTACTGACAAGTTTCTCCTGAGCTCTCCTTACTTTGTTATGATCTATCACCAGGTGAACATCATCAGGTGTTATCAAACCACCGTCAGTCCAGGCAGCTGTTGCTATCTCTGCAGTTTCTCTGAGACCAGTGTGGTGTCGCATGCTGGCCAGAGCTATGCTCGGGATATCTTTCCTATTTCGAATCTTATGCCTGGAAGGTTTGGGATCATTATTTTCTGGGTGAGGGACAAAGTCACCATTCTCCTGGTCAGCACTCGGATCAGCCATGGGGAAGTCATTAAACTCTGAATCAGCTTGACTTAATCATCGGCCTTTTTTACCTCACCCTGGGCCTTCTCAAGTCTCTTTTCCTGCAACTCTTCTCCTCTTCTGTCTCTCTGTGGCAGCCTCCTGTCTCTTGGACTCCGGAATATCTTGGCTAGAAATCATGAGAGCCCCTATACTGCCAGTCTTCTCTCTCTGTGCTTTGACAAATGCCAGTTCGATCACAGGAATCTTCAGTTCACGCTTGCAAATACAGGAGATGTGGGCCTCGGATTTACAGTCACGATCGCATCCAAACTCAGGACAGAGAACAATTGGGCACTTGCAAGTAATTATGTCAAATAACTGGTCCAGTTGCTTGGCAAAGCTGTCCTTAACTGCAAGTTTTCCTCTCCCAAGAGAGATATCTCTTGCCTTTTCCCAACTGGCTAGCAGTCTCACTAATCTTCTTCTGACTTGTTATGACTGGAGGTTTGAACTGAGCGTTAGCCAGAGTGTACTGTGCCAAGACAGCTTTGGTCATATCACTGGCAATGTCTTTGTTTGTGTAAGTTCTTTGGTTCTTTCACTGATTTGCCTGATTAAAACACCGTATCTCAAAGCATCTCTCAATGTAGGCAACTCCGACTTCAGGAGCTCTCTCCCAGACCCAAGATAGTGACTGAGATGGCTGGATTTTTGGTTCCTCGTCCTGACACAAGCAGCCATCGCAAATATTATCAACTTATAAATGCATCAGAATCTGAAACAGAAAAAAATATTGTTAGTTGGGTTGTTAAAGAATGAAGTCAGAAAGCAATGTTCACTATTTAATTGTAATGCACTAATGCAGCTGTACGTTAGATTTTCGATAAATTTCACGCTAAAACTTACCTAGCAAAAGGTTGCAAAATATTGAAACAGAAATTATTTTCTGTTTATATACACTAAAATCTACCAAAAAAGTGATGGGCCATTAGTTTTAGCTGATCTTCCCTCCTATGACACACCCTAATACCCCGGTATGTGGACTGTCACTAGTCACACGTAAAATTTCGGAGCATATCTATCCCCACCTGCACAGATAGTTGTTTTAGCTACTGTACATCTGTACTCCCTGTTTACCCTAGTAACTGTGACGCTTCCTCCGCTAATTCCCTAGCAAGGCTCCCTCCCCACCACCAACCGCCCAGCCATCCTCCCGCTCCCCCACTAAGCCAGCTAATTCGTGTGCAAAGGAATGTACTGTACACAGTGTCCTGAAAGTCTCATTCCGTTTTTAAATATTTATTAATAAAAAAACAAAAGGGATATAGTAATACAGTTTGCTGCATCATATTCCTTAGTTAATTGAGTTTTTTCTTTACAGGTGCAGTGGATTTGAGAGGTATTATCTTGGTGGAGAAGATAAGGAGTAACAATGGCATCTAATCAAGAGAAAGTGCAATGTTTTGTCTGGTTTGTTTTCCAGCTCTAATGCTTAGATTATCTGCCCTTTATAAGCATGCAGTGTTTTATGGAGTACTCGGTGTACGGATGTCTTAGGTAGATGAAGCTCCGTTGATGCGGCATGAACAGACTTTCTAGGACTTCATTGGAATGCTTCCCGAACAGATTCAATGGACTCTTCAGACATCCTTGGGCGTCCACTTCGGGGCAAGTCACAAATGCTGCCTGTTTCCAGAAACTTTTGAAACCATGCCCTAATGCTGGGTTTTGAAGGTGGCTCTTTACCAAACCTCTGGCAGAATTGTCCTTGCACTGTTGTCACTGGTTTCCTCTCTGCAAACCAGACAACACATTGCACTTTCTCTTGATTAGATGCCATTGTTACTCCTTATCTTCTCCACCAAGATAATACCTCTCAAATCCACTGCACCTGTAAAGAAAAAACTCAATTAACTAAGGAATATGATCCAGCAAACTGTATTAATACAGTGGTCCCTCGGTTAACGAGCACAATTCGAATCCAGAAGGTTGCTTGTTAACCGAGACCATTGTTTCAATGGGTTTTTGGGTAATTGGTTCTAGCTCACCGAAAATTGCCTAAAATCAACAAAAAAGGTAGTAAAGTACACTTACTTTGAGGTGTGTATGTAGAAGGCTCCTGGATGATGATGATGATGGGAATTAGAATGGGGGTGGAGGAGAAGGGAGAAGAGAAGGCATTGGGGTGGAAGAGAAGTCACTCCATGGTGCCATTTTACCCATAAAATTTTAGTTCTCTTGGTGTAATTCAAGATTCTTTTCTTTAAATCAACACTGCTCTGCATTATATATTGTCAATATGTAAAATGAATTTCAAATTGACCAATAATTTGACTGGAAACACAGAAAAAAAGCGTTTAGTTGAAGAGAGTCTCAAGCAAGATGTTACCTCCACTGAAAAGACAGAGACTGACGCCTGTTTGATGTGTTGACAGGCTGTTTGGCGCGCATAAAACTAGTTTCCTGTACTTCAATTATGTTCAATAATTGTTAAAATGACTAAAAAATTTAATACAGAGGTCCCTTCGTTAACGAGCACAATCCGTTCCAGCAGGTTGCTCATTAACCGAAACCATTGTTTCAATGGGTTTTTGGGTAATTGGTTCCAGCTCACCGAAAATTGTCTAAATTAAAAAAAAATGGTGGAAAAGTTCACTTACTTTGAGGTGTGTATGTAGAAGGCTCCTGGATGATGATGATGATGTGAATTTGAAGTGGGAGGTGGAGGAGGAGAAGGGAGAAGAGAAGGAAGTGGAGGTGGAGGAGAAGCATTTTACTGCTTCTTGGAAGGTGAGTCACCTTCCATGAAAATGTCAGGAACCTCTGGACTGACAGATTCTCCACCATGAACATCCTCTCTCCTTCTTGAAGTGGAAGGCTGAGGGGTAGCATCTTGTTCCCTCTGCCTTTTACTGAAGAAAGTGTCAATTGTGGTCTGTGGGGCATCTGTCCTCCTCACCATTAACTTATGTTTAAAGAAGGAGACCACTGAGTCCTCAACATGACACAAAGTTAGTTCAGTTTTTTCCACTTCTGGGTGCTTTGAAGCCAGTTCTCTGAACTTCTCCCAGTAGTAAATCACATCTTTCAACTGTTTAGCTGACATAAGGTCATCACTTTCAATTTCCTCCTCACCACTGTCAGCCTCTACCTGTAACATCTCATGCAGTTGTTTCAAGTCATCAGGAGTAAGTTCCTCCTCATGAGACATCACAAGCTCTTCCACATCCTCCTCCTCCACTTCAAGGCCCAATGACTGACCAATGGACACAATCTCCTGGTCCAACTCTGTTTCTTCCTCAAATCCCTCAAAATCATGGACTACTGTTGGCCACAGTGCTTTTCATGAAGAATGGAGGGATCTAGTGGAGACGTCTTGCCATGATGACACAATCAATTTTACAGCCTCCAGGCTTCATCTCTGGTGATGAATGTTCTTTTGGGCATCTTTTTCCAAAACAGCCCAGTTTCGTCCACATTGAACACTTGCTGTGGAAGATAATTTTCTTCTTCCATCAGTTTTTTAAATTCATCAAAAACTTTACTGCCCCTTCCTTATCAGCACTAGCAGCTTCACCATGCCTAACAACACTGAAAATGTCACTTCTTTTCTTAAATTTTTCGAACCAGCCTTTGCTGGCCCGAAAATCTTCAAATTCTGTGCCTGAAGAACCAGGTTGGTCTGTCTTTAAATGTTCGTAAATCTCCCTGGCTCTTTCACAAATGAATTCAGTAGAAACTGAATCACCTTTCATCTGTTTTTCCCAAATCCAGATGATAAGTAACCTCTCAGTTTCTGCAATTAGGGATCTTCTTTTAAATACTCTTGTAGATTTGTCTCTCACTTTCACTTCTTTAAATTTGTCTTTCTGTGCAAGAATTGTCGACACAGTTGATGTCAACATGCCATATTCTTTGCATAGCGCATTTGTTCTAATGCCTTGTTCATGTTTTTTTTATGATTTACTGTTGGTTTGGATTGAAATCGCTTTTCTTGATCTCTTAGGCCCCATGCTGGATTCAAACAATGTGAACACGTGCTTTTCAAAGTTAAACTTGTTGTAAATAAAGAATATTTTCTTTAAAATAACACTGCACTGCGCTATACCCTGTATATTGTCAATATGTAAAATAAATTTCAAAATGACCAATAATTTGCTTGGAAAAACAGAAAAAAAGCATTTAGTTGAAGAGAGTCTCAAGCAAGATGTTACCTCCAGTGAAAACAGAGAGAGACTAACGCCTGTTTGCTGTGTTAAGAGGCTGGATGCCGCACATTAAACTAGTCACTTTACCTTCAACTGTGTTCAATAATTGTTAAAATGACTAAAAATTTTAATATTAAATTTTAAAATTATTGAATAGTATAAACTTCTTGATATATACTAAAATAGTAAGGAATTTAAGCCCTAGAACCGATTACAGTATTGGCGGACTAATACTGCAGCTGGTGGACCGCCAAATGCAAGCGAAAACATGTCCAGGTCGGCTTGTAAGAAACTCGTTAATCGAGGGATTGCTCGTTAACCGAAGTTAAGAATCTTATGGAAGGTAAATCGTTAACCGAGGCGCTAGTTAACTGAGGGATCACTGTATATCCCTTTTGGTTTTTTATTAATAAATATTTAAAAACGGAAAGAGACTTTCGGGACACCGTCTACATTCCTTTTATGTGTTTGCCCTTAGGACAATTATTTCATTTACTTTTTTCACAATACTGTACATGAATTTCCTGTGAATGGATGGAGAATGTTTTGACAAGTTACTGCAGATGGTTACACCACGCACTGAAAAACAAAATACAGTCTCTCCTCGACCTACGACGGGTTCCGCCCCAATGACTATGTCGTAAGTCGAATTGGTTGTAAGTTGAAAAGGCGAAAATAACACATAGAAATTCTAAAATGGGTGTCCCTTTTTCTTCTCAGCACCACGAAACACTCTCTTTTATGCTTGCCAGCCATTTTAAAGGGAATTACAAACAAAAATTTTGTCAGTACACAGCGCAATCACTAATGCCGGGACTCGAAAATACGTACAGTCAACCCTCACTTTACGCGGTCCCACATTCCGCGTTTCCACGTTTACGCGGTGCCCTGCCAGAACCCAGGATGCTCACATTCCACGGTGGGTGTACCCCTTTACACGGTGAAGTATAATTTTTTTATTTAGCTCATAAAATTCATACAAATTATCCGGCCAGAATATAATTTACATTGCTGGAATTCTTACAATTTGATGATCATTTTGAATATAAACATCATGGATTTTGCATTAGACATACAAATTTTAGATATAATGTTTACTCTTGAGTAAATATGTTATCTTTTGTGCAAAATATATGATATTTATATTCAAAATATTCCTGGTCTTACAAGGAATCCAGCAATGTCAATTATATTATCCTAACTTTAGTCTGATTTATTATTTATTACTAAAAAGGTAAACAGTCTGGTATTCCCACACATTTATCTAGTAGGGACGTTGGTGGGGGGTGAGGGGGAGGGAGGGAGGGACCGGCGACCGACCATCTGTTACCGTGTGAAGAATATATATTTTTTTATTAACTGAAGATTTTTATTTTAGCTCATAAAATTCATACAAATTACCCGGCCAGAATATAATTTACATTGCTGGAATTCTTACAATTTGATGATCATTTTGAATAAAAACATCATATATTTTGCATTAGACATAAAATTTTTAGATAAAATGTTCACTCTGAGTAAGTATGTTATGTTTTGTGCAAAATATATGACGTTTATATTCAAAATATTCCTGGTCTTACAAGGAATCCAGCAATGTCAATTATATTATCCTAACTTTAATCTGAGGTATTATTTAATACAAAATGTTAAAATTTATTTTTTTCACCCAACCTTTCTCTTGAAGGGAGGATTGGTGGGGGGTGGGGGGGGAGGGTTGGGACTGACCGCGCGGTTGGAAGAGGGGGGAAGGCAAGGTGGGGTACTTTGATTGACAGATAGTGTCGCGAAGAATATTTTTTTTTTATTAACTGAAGATATTTGTTTTAGCTCATAAAATTCATACAAATTACCCGGCCAGAATATAATTTACATTGCTGGAATTCTTACAATTTGGTGATCATTTTGAATATAAACATCATATATTTTGCATTAGACATACAAATTTTAGATAAAATGTTTAATCTGAGTAAATATGTTATCTTTTGTGAAAAATACAGTATATGACATTTATATTCAAAATATTCCTGGTCTTACAAGGAATCCAGCAATGTCAATTATATTATCCTAACTTTAGTTTGAGTTATTATTTATTACTATACCTGGTTTTCCCCCCAAAATTTCTCAGAGGGAAGAGCCAGCAGTGTAGTGTGAGATGAGGGGGAGGGAGTTGTGTCCATTATTTGAATGGACATTAACTTGGCGACTGTATTTCTCTATTTCTCTTAAGTATTAATTGTGTGCATGTACCATCATAAAATTAAGATGTTATTTTTACTAGAACATTGGTATTGTGTTGGAAAAAGTGGAGTTTGGGGGTCAGCTGGTCTCTATTTCATTTAATCCCATATGTTATGTTATTCACTTTACGCGTTTCTCACTTTCCGCGGTACCCTGTGGGTTACATTAACCGCGTAAAGTGAGGGTTGACTGTAATTTGAAAACATTTTGGTACAACTAGGGCGGTCGTATGTCCGGGTGGTCGTAAGTCGAGGAGTACCTGTACTGGTAAGGATACAAATATTGCTTAAATAAAAAAAAATATTTCGATGATGCATACATTATGGAAATGTTTAGGTGTTGCACACAACATCACATTAATAATTCCCTAAGATCAATGATCAAGTAAATTTAGTACAGGTCCACCACCGATTTCCCGACACCCTTGGTTCCAAAGCCTTGCCGGATTATCCTTTTTTCTGGACCAACCGAGGTCAGGTAATAATAGTTTAATAATACACCTCTGACCCACTATTGATACACCTCCTGTTTCTCTAAAGCACCATGGACTGCTAGAAACTTAAATTAAACAAATATTAAATGCGAAAAAGCCATAATTTTGAGCAACATTACTGGACACACTTTGTACTCAAATGTACTACATTAGACTAAAATCTTATCTCTTGTGAAAACTATGTGATGTTTATACTCGAATTAATCACTATCTTGCAAGGATTACAGCTATGTAAGTTATATTCTGCTAAGTCTAGTCAGCTACATTTTATAATATAAAAACTTTAAGCCTAAAACTACCTTCACCCTGGCTGGGAAAGAAGGAGGGAAGTTAAGAGCCCTCTCATAATTTTGTCCTGACTAAAGGAGGTGCCGGACCATCAGTTCCCGGATAATCGGAGGTGTACCTGCATAACAATGGGCATTGATAATAATGACATCTTCCACAGTGCAGGGAGTTCACGATATAGCTGTATACAGCTCCTCCCCGACTTACGACCTACTCGACTTAAGACCTGCCTCAGTCGTACCAAAATTTTGTCAAATTACGTATTTTCGAGTCCCAACGTCAGTGATTGCGCTGTGTACTGACAAAATTTTCGTTTCTAATTCACTTTAAAATGGCTGGCAAGCTTAAAAGTGAGAGTTTTGTGGTGCTGAGAAGAAAAAGAGACACCCATTTTAGATTTTCTATGTGTTATTTAAGCATTTTCGACACGACCATTTCGACTTACCACCTGGATTTGGGTCCCTAACCCCGTTGTAAGTCGGGGAGGAGCTGTACATTCCAGGATGAACCTCCTGTCCTCTTCCTTTTTTGTGGAACCGAACATGTTCACCAGTTGACCTACCAACACAGACTGGCGAAATATTGCGCAATATAATCAAGATTGCCACCAACCACTCAATATTATTGAGATCCCGTCAATAAAAATTAAATTCTTTTTGATTTCTTCAATATATTGCACAAACCTTCAATATCACTCATACATGATCAATAATATTGTCAATATCAAATACCTGTATTGAATGTGAGTGGGCCGCTTAAGAGGTGCAGCACAAGAGAAAATATCAGTGGGGCATTTAGGCATGATTGCACAGCACATGAAGTTGGAAATAATGAAAAAAAATGCCAAGTCAGAGATAGATGCTAATTGTTAATAAGAGCAAAGATGCCGGGAAGGAGTCGGAGACAGTGCGCAGAGCCCCTTCATGGCAAGAATTCTCACCACCCCACTGCCTGCCAAATTTAAAACAGTTTTGCCGCTCCTCTTGATTGTCGGTTCTCTGGGGTATCAACGAAACATGTGGGGTATATTACCTATACCGGGTATGTAATCGTTGGTTATGCGAAGCTGTGGTTATTGGGGCGTCGGTTTTTGGGGTATACCAGTACCTCCTGTTTTTTGCAATTGGTACCAATGTACTGTACTTAACTGTAAAATAACTAAATAAGTAATGTTTCGTGCATTCCATCATAATTGATAGCAGTGGTTACATTATTATATTGTAGACCACATACAGTATTGACTTGCTGAAATATAAATTGCCAGCAACCAACTCTGCAATACTGCATTTTGTAATAGTTCCACATTTTGTATTGACACACTGCTTCAGGACTCGTTTCTAGTTAACAGACAGGACATGTCTGTAGAGCAAATATCATTGCAGTGATTTACATTACTTGCAGTTACAGTACTTTGGTATTTTCAATGACTTCATTACAAGCATTGCCAGTTTATAGTCATCAATGTTTTTAACTTTATTGATATGTGTATACCATCAATTTATTGAGGTTGATATAAGAATATGATATTTGCTTCTACTGGACAAAATACACTGAGCCCAATTTGGAATATATGGAACTCTTAACTCTTACCGCTCTGATTCTTTATAACCTGTCTGCTTCCCCAGGGACATTGTTTATGAATCTTTAGTTTCTTGTATACTGTATACATTAATTTTTTTCTTCAATTCTATTGTTTATCACCTTAGAATGAGCGTACAATAGTTAATGAATTCATAACTCGTCATAGAAACCTCTGACAGAGCATGAAATATTTGGTTGGGCGTGTTTTCAGGCGGGATTCAGCTCGTTATCGACTCGGAAATGACTGCCAAATGGATGGGAGGGTTTTACCAGTAGGTATGCTTCTTTATTCTTCATACTAATGCCTTACAGAGATTTTCTTCACATCTCTTTTATTTCACATACGCAAACATCATTACTACCAGGATGTGTCATTTCCAAGCCACCTAGGAGGTAGACACGTTGGCTCGTTTTTTTTTTATAGTGGTATCCCCAGGAAGCCTAGTCCACTCTTTTATGTTCATTGTTTCATTTCCAATAATGTTCATCAATTTGCTCTGACACAATGTTCGCTCTTTTATTCTCTCTCACTCTAGCCTCTATCATCTTTCACCACACTTTTCAAATTTTTCTTCACTTTCTTGTTCTAAATCTTCTTACATTGACTAAAACCAGGCAATTTATGCATAACTGAAACTGGGATATATAAATCAAATGACTAGAATAATGAGTCAATACACAGTAGGCTACACAACAAAAACTGACGGACTAGCACTCATACACCCAGCCAACAAGGCGGCCAGCTGCTAGGTATTAGCGGAGGGATACATCAAGTTTTTATAGCAACCAGTAGACGCCAGATCCGAGCTCAAACAATGGCGCGAAAACTCATGCCTCATATGAGTCCATTAGCGCGGTACGCACAGACGTTTTATGGCCTCATACGAGTCCATTAGCGTGCGCTGGTAGGGGTTAACCATTCCGAGTTATCATATTTTTCAATTTATTAAGGCATTTTCCTTCTGGTGTTTTGTCCCACCCCAATATCCATTTTTGAGGGCCAAAATGACTTACCATAATAAAATTTGCAAAAAAAAAAAAAGAACCCTTACCACCACTGCAGACAAAGGATGAGCATAATTCAAGCTTTTGGTGCCGTGTGGTGGGTGTGAGAGCTGAGGGGGGCTCACTGCACTACAGTACAATTCTGTATTAAAAACCCTTACAGCATCAACTTCACATGTATTTATTTACTTAAACACTACTATACATGTCTAGTGGTTAAATTGTGGGTGGAATAACACTTTGTACAAAATATGTGAAAATAAGTAGAGCGACTGTGGGTGGGTATCCTCTCACTAGCCCTACTAACACGTAACAGCAGGTGATTGGGCAGAGCCTCCCACGTATCCCGCATGGGTCACACGTGTTATGCCATTCTGGGATTGCATCATCATATCTTAGAATATTGTGTCGTGTAAAAAGTATTTAAAAAAATAATTTTCATTTGAATATTTTACTGCCATTCTGAGTTAACAAATTTGGAGTTATCAAGGGTTTACTGTAATTTTCTTCACTTATGTGCCATATACAGATTGGTTGCTAAACTTTCTGTTCATCATGATTACAGTCTAACATTGTAACAATATGTACTGTAGTGTCTGCTGATAAGTTTTTCCTTATTTTTTTCCAGGTTTCTTGTAATATTATGGCATTACTTGATGAATGGGTTGGCTTTTTATATTCTTGGAAAAGTCTGTTGTGATTTATTTCTTTGAAAATTCACTTGCTTTCATATTGTATTGTTATATACTGGTTATGTTACAATTTTTTTTGTGGAATCGGTTATTTTGCAAAATGACCGGCATGCATATTGGCAATTTTGTGACAGACAATCTTAAATTACCTGACCTAATTACCTAACAGCACATAGTCCATCGTTAAAAATAAAAGGAACAGGATCAGTTAACTGTGTATCAAGCTACACGAGCCATCCTAACCTAACCTAACCTTATTCAACCATAAGGTTAGGTTAGTTTAGGTTGTGTGTTTGTAAGTTATTTTGCAAAATTACCAATATGCATGCCAGTCATTTTTGCAAAATAACCGATTCCGCAAAAAAAAACATTACGTAAAATAAGGGTGTTCCAGAAATACTAAGTAATTAAATTCTTAAATCCCAATAATTTTGGAGTTACAGCCCATAAACTTTTGGTGGGATTGTAATAAAGTCTACGGAATGTAAATGAACAATCCACTCTTACTTACGAGGTTTATTAATCATAATTTACATAATTTTGATGTATTACAAATATTGTTATCATCATTTACAGCAAATGTTCAAAGTTCCGACCCTTTTCCTGAGTGCAGGCATCAGCTTGTCGCACACGTTCCAAGATCCCAGGGATGTTGCGAATACTTGTTGCACTGTCTTGCACACATTTCTTCACGGTTTGGGACCTCTGTAAAGTACAATGAAAGGCAAAAGTTGTGTCATGAAATTTGGTGAAAATATGTGCTGAAGGGCTAAACTTTTGGTGTGCTCTGCCTTGTGGTAGGGGGCTCTCATAATGTTTCACGAGTTATATTTAATCTTTGAACAAAACCGCGACACGACTTTTGTCTTTGATTGTACACCTTATTTTTATGTGACCCCACAGGTAGAAGTCAAGTGAATTGATGTCAGGTGACTGAGGTGGCCATGACACAGGGCCGCCACGCCCTATCCATCTGCCACGAAACACAAAATTTAGGTAATCCCTTGTTACCCTAACAAAATGAGCAAGAGCACCATCGTGCTGAAACCACATTCATTGCCAAATCCCGACAGGCACATCATCCAGTAGCATTGGCAATGTGTCTTCAAGAAAACGTCTGTAGGTTTCACCTGTCAGTCTCTCAGGTAGAAGATATGACCAATAATGAAGTCACCAATAATGCCAGCTCATACACTTATGGAGAATCGTACCTGATGAGATCGATGGGTCACTGCAAGTGGATTCTCAACAGGCCAGGTATGCGTGCTGTGTGTATTGAAAAGGCCATCTCAAGTGAATGTTGCTTCATCAGTGAAAAGCGCGAGAGATGGAAAGAGATGGTTTTCTGCATGCTGCCTTAGCAACCACCGACAGAATTGCATCCGAGGAGGATAGTCTACATCAGTTAGAGCTTGTACCTTCTGATGATGGAATAGATAAAGGTCATGATTGTGTAGGATCCTCCATGCAGTGTCCACTGACAATTTCAGTTTCTCGGCGATCCGTCGAATACGTGTTCCAGGGCTGTTCTCGATGATGCGCAGTATCTAGTCCTCTGCGGCATGTATGCACCCGTTTAATGTTGCCCTGTCTCTTGGAACGGCACAACGTCGACAACTACCAGTTTTGCGTAATCTACGCTCCACAGCAAGAAATGCTGGACGTGAAGGCACCCTGCGGTTCGGGAAACATTCTCTGTACAGCCGAACTGCCTCAGCTGCGTTTCCACCAGCTGCTCCCAGTGACAGTAGCATATCCGCGTATTCACTAAATGAGTACTCCTCCATGTCCACATAATTTTGTGCTTGCCCACTCCTGATTGATGCAGACATTTAACTCCTGCCAATACTGGGAAGGATGTGGTCTGCCAGCCCCAACCCTTCACCTCATGTCAGCTTGGTTTGGCCCCCCTCTTGATATCACCACTTGAACCACCAAACCACTCACCGATGCAACTGACCCTTACAGCTCGAATAGGTTTAATTCTTTCCTTCGGAGTTTGATTTACACTCCGTAGATTTTATTACAATTCTACTAAACGTTTATGGGTTGTAACTCCAAAATTATTGGTAATTGAGAATTTAGTCACTTAGTAATTTATCCTTATTTATGTCTCAGGAATTCACTCCATGATTTATGAAAAGTATTTCTGGAACACACTGTATACTGTAGTTTACTGTAATTTCATTTCATTATTAGCATTGAGAGGATTGTGTAGTGTAATTTATAAAATATGATTTTTATGCTGCTGAAATTGTTGTATTCTTTGGTTGCAATATGGTATTGTGAGGTTGAGTGACATAAATGTCATTAATCATTTGTTAGCTGTTGGAAATGTATGTTCCTTCATTGGTACATTATAGCTGTACACCTTTAAGATGGGTTAGCTGTGCAAATCTGACTACAGACCTCCGCAATTTACCTGTTTATCCCTCAACAGCTGGTGGCGTGGGAAAGAGTGCACTCACCATTCAGCTTATTCAGAATCAGTGAGTATACTGCTTGGGGTACTTATTCACATTCGTTTTGTATACTCTACTCTATATGTATCATTGTTTTAATCAATAGCACTTGATATTTCACATAGTACTGTACGTACTGTATTCCTGTACTGTGCAATATATGATTCTTTTAAGGGAAACTAAAACCACCTTATATACATTACTTTTTAAATTATTTGACAGATTTTTAGCTATATATTGTAGCATAAGTAGCATAAGCTAATTTGTCTAATTTAGTCTTTGTACAGTGCAGTGCAATACAGTACACGTATTTGGTTTTTACAAAAAAAAAAATACAGTTGTGTCGCAGTTTCCTGTTACCTTTGGAATCACTAATTAGAGGTGAACTGGAAGCAACATTCATAAATGTTTATGGGTTAAGTTATCAAACCCAAATGGTCTTTTCTCCATTTATTAAGAAAATAGACTATTGCATAATAACTGAGATATCACTGTAATTAAAACTGAGCTGTGAGCGTGTATAATGGACAAAGCGTTAACGAATCCGTTCCAGAAGGTCGTTCGTTAACCGAAAAGTTCGTTAACCGAAACTATTGTTTCAATGGGTTTTTGGGTAATTGGTTCCAGCTCACCGAAAATTTCCTAACTTCAACAAAAATGGTAGAAAAATTTACTTACTTTGAGGTGTGTATGTAGAAGGCTCCTGGATGATGATGATGATGTGCATTTGAAGTGGGAGGTGGAGGAGGAGAAGGAAGAAGAGAAGGAAGTGGAGGTGGAGGAGAAGCATTTTACTGCTTCTTGGAAGGTGAGTCACCTTCCATGAAAATGTCAGGAACCTCTGGACTGACAGATTCTCCACCATGAACATCCTCTCTCCTTCTTGAAGTGGAAGGCTGAGGGATAGCATCATCCTCTCTCCTTCTTGAAGTGGAAGGCTAAGGGCTAGCATCTTGTTCCCTCTGCCTTTTACTGAAGAAAGTGTCAATTGTGGTCTGTGGGGCACCTGTCCTCCTCACCATTAACTTATGTTTAAAGAAGGAGACCACTGAGTCCTCAACATGACACAAAGTTAGTTCAGTTTTTTCCACTTCTGGGTGCTTTGAAGCCAGTTCCCTGAACTTCTCCCAGTAGTAAATCACATCTTTCAACTGTTTAGCTGACATATGGTCATCACTTTCAATTTCCTCCTCACCACTGTCAGCCTCTACCCGTAACATCTCATCCAGTTGCTTCAAGTCATCAGGAGTAAGTTCCTCCTCATGAGACATCACAAGCTCTTCCACATCCTTCTCCTCCACTTCAAGGCCCAATGACTGACCAATGGACAAAATCTCCTGGTCCAACTCTGTTTCTTCCTCAAATCCCTCAAAATCATGGACTGCTGATGGCCACAGTGCTTTCCATGAAGAATTGAGGGTTCTATTGGAGACTTCTTGCCATGATGACACAATCAATTTTACAGCCTCCAGGACGTTGAATTGTGTCTTCCAGAACTGTTTCAGTGTTAGTTCAGGATCAGTGGAAGTTGCCTGATGACACCTAAACATTTTCTTCATGTACAACTTCTTGAAGTTGCTGATTACATTCTGGTCCATTGGCTGTATGATTGATGTAGTGTTGGGAGGCAAAAACAACACTTTCACAAAGTCAAATTGATACTCCAAATTGCTGGCAAGGTCAGGGTCATGACCAGGAGCATTATCCATGAGGAGAAGAGCCTTTAAAGGGAGTTTATTGGTGGTTAGGTAGCTCTTGACAGAAGGGCAAAACACATCAACAGCCCATTCATTAAAGAGCTGTCTTGTCACCCATGCCTTACGGTTGGACTTCCAATAAACTCCAAGCTTTGTTCTTACCACTTTCTGTTGCTTGAACACCCTGGGGTTTTCAGAGTGGTAGACAAGCATAGGCTTCAGTCGGAAATCCCCTGAAGCATTGGCACCAAGCAATAGAGTGAGACGGTCTTTCATGGGTTTATGCCCAGGTAAAGAGGCTTCATCTCTGGTGATGAATGTTCTTTTGGGCATCTTTTTCCAGAACAGCCCAGTTTCGTCCACATTGAACTCTTGCTGTGGAAGATAATTTTCTTCTTCCATCAGTTTTTTAAATTCAACTAAAAACTTTGCTGCCCCTTCTTTATTAGCACTAGCAGCTTCACCATGCCTAACAACACTGAAAATGTCACTTCTTTTCTTAAATTATTCGAACCAGCCTTTGCTAGCCCGAAAATCTTCAAATTCTGTGCCTGAAGAACCAGGTTGGTCTGTCTTTAAATGTTCGTAAATCTCCCTGGCTCTTTCACAAATGAAATCATCAGAAACTGAATCACCTTTCATCTGTTTTTCCCTAATCCAGATGATAAGTAACCTCTCAGTTTCTACGATTAGGGATCTATTTTTAAACACTCTTGTAGATTTGTCTCTCACGTTCACTTCCTTAAATTTGTCTTTTTGTGCAAGAATTGTCGACACAGTTGATGCCGACATGCCATATTCTTTGCATAGCGCATTTGATTTAATGCCGTGTTCGTGTTTTTTTATTATTTCCTGCTTTATTTGGATTGAAATTGCTTCTCTTGATCTCTTAGGCCCCATGCTGGATTCAAACAATGTCAACACGTATTTTTCAAAGTTTAACTAGCTGTAAATAAAGAATATTTTCTTTAAAATAACACTGCGCTGCACTATATATTGTCAATATGTAAAATAAATTTCAAAATGACCAATAATTTGCTTGGAAACACAGAAAAAAAGCATTTAGTTGAAGAGAGTCTCAAGCAAGATGTTACCTCCAGTGAAAACAGAGAGAGACTAACGCCTGCTTGCTGTGTTAAGAGGCTGGATGCCGCGCATTAAACTAGTCACTTTACCTTCAATTTTGTTCAATAATTGTTAAAATGACTAAAAAATTGAATATTAAACTTTTAAAATTATTGAATAGTATAAACTTCTTGATATTTACTAAAATAGTAAGGAATTTAAGCCCTAGAACCGATTAATGTATTGGCGGACTGATACTAAAGCTGGTTGCCCGGTCAGTGCAAGCGAAAACATGTTGAGGTCATGTTCGTAAGAACTTCGTTAACCGAATTTTTTTTCGTTAACCGAATTGAAGATCCTTATGGAAGGCAGTTCGTTAATCGAAATTACGTTAACTGAGGTGTTCGTTAAACGAGGGGTCACTGTATGTAATTTGCTTCATGGTCACACGTCTAGGGGGAGCGAGAGACAGGAGCAGACTGGCCGAGGGCCGGCTACTTTATTCATGACAGCAGTCAAAAGAGAGAGTTCAGTGGAAATATACTGTCACATGTCCAGTGGATGACTAATCACTGCTCCTAGGAAAGTTACCGTGGGTGATATAATTATGTAAATCTAATGTATATAACCCATATTTATATAAGTACAGTCAACCCTCACTTTACGCGGTTAATATAACCCACAGGGTACCGCGGAAAGTGAGAAACGCGTAAAGTGAACAACATAACATATGGGATTAATTGAAATAGAGACCGGGCCGACCCCCAAACTCCACTTTTTGACGACCCCCAACTATGTTGTAGTAAAAATTTTATCTTAACTTTATGATGGTATGCACAAACAATTAATATAGAAGAGGTTAGGTAAGGAAAAATAAAGGTTAAGTTAGGAAAAATAAAGGTTAGGTTAGGAAAACTAAAAGTTGGGTTGAACATTTACGTTAGTAGAAGAGATGGGTCGACATACGGGGATGGAGGCTGGTTCCGAGGCAGAGGGCAGGCTACTGGCCCTCAGGTGAGTCATCATCACTGTCATCCACACTTGTCAGGGCCTCCCTGACAAATCCCTCAAAGTCATCTTCACTGTCTCTACCTCTGTCACTATCACTGGCTTGGGCTGGCTGTGGTGGGTTGTGGGCGAAGAACTCTGTTATGCTTTGCTGACGGCTGGTGTTTATGTTGTCGTGATAAACCTTGAAGTAGGGCTCCATAGTCTGCAACAGCTGGGTAGTGAAGATTTCATACCTGTTTGCGTCAGGGTCGTCGGAAAGGAGGAGCTTGATTTTCTCAACACACTCGATGGCACCCCTAACATTACTATGGGATAAGCGGTGTTCTTCTTGGGATGACGCACCACCTGCCTCTTCACTGACGTCATCATCATCTACCATCTCTTCGGTAGTCACATGAGGATCCCTTATCACCTCCAGGATGTCGTCGTTGGTGGTCTCGGAGAAGCCTGCAGCTGTAACACACTGCGCAGCTTCTCTGGCAAGGTCCATTGCTACTGCAACAGTCTGAACCTCACCAGTCACAGATTGACTCTGCCTAACGCCCGGAATGCCTTGCAACACATGTCTCCATGTGTGACGAACAGTTGCTACAGACAGCTGATCCCATGCCTCCACCAAGAAGTCCACAGCTTTCTTGATGTTGAATATTCTCCAGAATTGTTTGAAAAGTATTTTTTGCTCTGCCAACTGTTAATCCTCGTCGCCTTCGCTCTTGCTATCGGTGGTGGTGTCACTCAGGTTACGCAACTCTTCCCTGGAGTTGGTGTAGTCGTTCAGGAGCTTGAATTTTTTTGTTGAGAATGCAGCTTTTACATTACAGATTAACTCTCGGTCCATGGGCTGTAATATAGACGTAGTGTTGCGAGGAAGGAAGACCACTTTTACGTTGGGGTGACGATCTAACAGCAGGGGCGAGTGTCCTGGTGCGTTGTCCAGCAGCAACAAAATCTTGAATGGCACAATCTGTTGCTCACAGAATTTCTTTACATCGGGAACGAAACAGTCATCAAACCAGGAGAGGGACAGTGTAGAGAACATCCACTCCTTACGTGCGGTCAGCCAGTGGACATTTAGCTTGGTCATGTCCATGCTCTTGTAGGCGTGCGGCTTGCGGGCTGTGTGGATCACCGATAACTTGAGCTTACAGGTACCGGAGGCATTGGTGGTAAACAGGACGGTGATGCGCTCCTTCTGCAACTTCCGGCCCCGATTCTTGCTGGCATTCTTCACAACAAAGGTCTTGGAAGGTAGCTTTTTCCAAAAAAGACCAGATTCGTCCATGTTAAACACCTGGTCGTCGGTGTACTGTCCTGCCTCCATAATCTCACGTAAAAACGGAGGAAATTCCCTAACCGCAGCACGGTCAGCACTAGCTTCTTCACCACCAATGTTGATATTGGTGATCTTGTTCCTCTTCTTAAACCTCTGTAACCACCCAGAGGAAGCATTAAAGGGTTTGGGCTCTGTAATTCCCATCTTTCGTGACGCTGCAGCATACAGTTCACGTGCGTACTCCTTAACAGAGCGTGTGTCGACCGCCATGTTCCGTCGCGCCTGACGCACCAAGTAGCTCACAAGTAATTTTTCCGTCTTGAGAAGCACCTGGTTGTGGAAATACTTGATCATAGAAGCACCTGTAGACTTTGTGATCTTCATGTGCTCCTTTATCTTGGCTGCCTCCTTCTTTATCGTCCGGATCGTAGATTCGTTCACACCATGCTCGCGCGCCAAATCAACCTGTCTTGTTCCTTTCTCTAACTCTTGGATGATCTTGTACTTCACCTCGTAGCTTAAGGAACGTCGTGTCTTCTTGGGCTTAGGGCGGCTGGGTCCAGACAAGGAAAGGTTTCTCTCTGGGGGCGGTGGTCCGGCGGAAGCCATTTTACAGAATAATGGATGCACGATTACACGGTGTGGCCTGGAGGGATGAAAGCGTCGTCTTTCCTCCCTCCCTCCCTACCCCGGGTGGACACGTCATATTACTTTAAACCAATTACAGCTAGCAGCGGAGGGAGGTAGGGATGCATGGCCAATCACAGTCCGATACGTCATATGACGTCACTGATAACGCAACAGAGACATGCACTGCGCAACCTTACCGCGCGGCTTGCCCAGGCAGAGGCGGAGGAGGCGGGAGCAGGTGAATCTAAAAATAGTGTCGAGCCGGACACTCTCCGCGTAAAGGGGTACACGCACCGCGGAATGTGAGCATCCTGGGTTCCGGCAGGGTACCGCGTAAACGTGGAAACGCGGAATGTAGGACCGCGTAAAGTGAGGGTTGACTGTATTACTTTCTGTTAGACGGGCTAATACATTGCTTGGCCACCACCCTCCGAGTTTAACGAGGAGTTAACTAACCTCGCAGAAAAACCCTATAGATATACCTACCCCTGTTACATGCAAGTGTGTGGAGGCACTAAACTTAGGAAGCTACAACCATGGGTTCAGCAGCTACTTTATTCCTAGTCTGAAGTGCCTTATGGGAGAGTACAGTATATTATATACAATGGTGAATTTAGATGATACTGACTTATAGTGGCACCACAGAAATATCACTGTCATTATCAGCACAATAGTAGGAACAGTTAAAGTGGGAATCCCGGTGAAAGATAGAATGGTAGGTCATCAACTAATAAAGCAATATGAGTTTCCTTCAGAAAAGAAATAAACTTCAATTTATCTGAAACTATATTACCGAAAGTTGCGGCATATAAGCCGAACCGGCGTATAAGTTGACTTCAAGGTTTTTAATTAAAAATTCAAGTTTAGGCCTATACTCGCCAGATAAGTCGACCCCCCAAGGCCCAAACATAGGCTAGGCTAGAACTGAAATGTGGATATAGCCAGTGGCGAACGTGTGTAATAAGGCATACCATTATTGCACCTTGATAGTACCGCTATATACGATATGATAGTAGAACATTATGGTACACCTGGCTCACGATCTGCCATTTGCATCAGCTGGTGTAAACAAACTGCCAGTGGCGCCACCAACGCCTCGCGACCAGCTGTAAAACTATGGGTCCGTTACACTGTCGGTAATTTACTAAACCATCGTGGCTTTATGCTCTTGCTGGCATCCACTCATTACCCACACACCGCCTGGGTTTAGTGACATTCTGATTGATTGTTTACTGTCCATCAGCTGTTGGAAATGGCATTTGGTGTTGTGTTCGTTTAATTATACCAGAATTTACTATTTTATTATAATCTCTTATGTTAAATAAGTTTACCAAACATGAATTTCAGTTGGAAATAATAGCGGCAGGCCATGGGAGTTACGCTAAGTGATGCACAGCGAGTGTTAGGCAGGCTGTTCCACTTGGTTACCACTCTGTGGTAAAGCTTCACATTTTATACTTGGCGTATAAGTCGACCTCTGGTTTTGGAGAGATTTTTTCAAGTTTAGAATTTTGACTTATATGCCGTAACTTATGGTAAGTCCTCTGAAAGTCACATTAGGAGCAGAAAACAAAGAATCAAAGCCAAAGTTATATTTAAATTCAATGCAAAATGTTGATGGGAAGACAAGGTTTTCAACAAACTACAGGTGATTTCACAATAGTCTGGAGCCATATACAGTGGGGTATGCTATGACGAATCTAATTGGTTCTAGAACCTTGTTCGTTATAGCATTCGTTTGTTATAGGATTAATCCGTTCCAGGCCCCCAAATACAACCACTTAACACTGAAAAATATAATATAAAATTGTAAAAATTTTAAAAAAGTGCATACATATGCATCTAAACCCCTGAAATAAAGAATATCATTAATACAGTCAACCCTCACTTTACGCGGTCCCACATTCCGCGTTTCCACGTTTACGCGGTGCCCTGCCAGAACCCAGGATGCTCACATTCCGCCGTGGGTGTACCCCTTTACGCGGTGCCCTGCCAGAACCCAGGATGCTCACATTCCGCGGTGGGTGTACCCCTTTACACGGTGAAGTATAATTTTTTTATTTAGCTCATAAAATTCATACAAATTATCTGGCCAGAATATAATTTACATTGCTGGAATTCTTACAATTTGATGATCATTTTGAATATAAACATCATAGATTTTGCATTAGACATACAAATTTTAGATATAATGTTTACTCTTGAGTAAATATTCCTGGTCTTACAAGGAATCCAGCAATGTCAATTATATTATCCTAACTCTAGTCTGATTTATTATTTATTACTAAAAAGGTAAACAGTCTGGTATTCCCACACATTTATCTAGTAGGGACGTTGGTGGGGGGTGAGGGGGAGGGAGGGAGGGACCGGCGACCGACCATCTGTTACCGTGTGAAGAATATTTTTTTTTTTATTAGCTGAAGATTTTTATTTTAGCTCATAAAATTCATACAAATTACCCGGCCAGAATATAATTTACATTGCTGGAATTCTTACAATTTGATGATCATTTTGAATATAAACATCATATATTTTGCATTAGACATAAAATTTTTAGATGAAATGTTCACTCTGAGTAAGTATGCTATCTTTTGTGCAAAATATATGACGTTTATATTCATATTCCTGGTCTTACAAGGAATCCAGCAATGTCAATTATATTATCCTAACTTTAATCTGAGGTATTATTTAATACAAAATGTTAAAATTTATTTTTTTCACCCACTCTTTCTCTTGGTGGGGGGTGGGTGGGAGGGTTGGGACTGACCGCGCGGTTGGAAGAGGGGGGGAGGCAAGGTGGGGTACTTTGATTGACAGATAGTGTCGTGAAGAATATTTTTTTTTTTATTAACTGAAGATATTTGTTTTAGCTCATAAAATTCATACAAATTACCCGGCCAGAATATAATTTACATTGCTGGAATTCTTACAATTTGGTGATCATTTTGAATATAAACATCATATATTTTGCATTAGACATACAAATTTTAGATAAAATGTTTAATCTGAGTAAATATGTTATCTTTTGTGAAAAATATATGACATTTATATTCAAAATATTCCTGGTCTTACAAGGAATCCAGCAATGTCAATTATATTATCCTAACTTTAGTTTGAGTTATTATTTATTACTATACCTGGTTTTCCCCCCAAAATTTCTCAGAGGGAAGAGCCAGCAGTGTAGTGTGAGAAGAGGGGGAGGGAGTCGTGTCCATTATTTGAATGGACATTAACTTGGCGACTGTATTTCTCTATTTCTCTTAAGTATTAATTGTGTGCATGTACCATCATAAAATTAAGATGTTATTTTTACTAGAACATAGGTATTGTGTTGGAAAAAGTGGAGTTTGGGGGTCAGCTGGTCTCTATTTCATTTAATCCCATATGTTATGTTATTCACTTTACGCGTTTCTCACTTTCCGCGGTACCCTGTGGGTTACATTAACCGCGTAAAGTGAGGGTTGACTGTACTTGTAATAAAAAACAATAAATTAGTAAAAAAAAAATTAAATAATGTTCGTTGTAGGAGTTTCGTTCGTTATAGCATTCTCAATTTTATAGGTAAAACCGTTCGTTATAGGAATATTCGTAGTAGGAGCCGTTCGTTATAGCATACCCCACTATACAGTAATACCCTGCTTTACGCAGTTCTGGTTTACGCGTTTCTACATTTACGCGGTACCCTGCCAGAACCGAATTCCCACTTTACACAGTGCATCTACTCATATACGCGGGTGAAGTGTAATTTTTTTATTTAGCTCATAAAATTCACACAAATTACCCGGCCAGAATATAATTTACATTGCTGGAATTCTTACAATATGATGATCATTTTGAATGTAAACATCATGGATTTTGCATTAGACATAAAAATTTTAGACCTAATGCAAGAATTTTATTTACACAGAGCAAATATGTTATCTTTTGTGCAAAATATATGACGTGTATATTCAAAATATTCCTGGTCTTGCAAGGAATCCAGCAATGTCAATTATATTATCCTAACTTTAGTCTGAGGTATTATTTATTACTAAAAATGTAAATATACTGTTTTAACCCAAACATTTCTCTGGTAGGGAGGGAAGGTGGGGGGTGGGGGTAGGGAGGGAGGGAGGGACCCAGCAAGTGTGGGAAGAGGGGGGTGGGGGTGGGGTATTTTGATTGACAGATAGTGTCTGGGTGAAGTATATTTTTTTTATTTCCTGAAGAAATTTGTTTTAGCTCATAAAATTCATACAAATTACCCGGCCAGAATATAATTTACATTGCTGGAATTCTTACAATATGATGATCATTTTGAATGTAAACATCATGGATTTTGCATTAGATATACAAATTTTAGATCTAATGCAAGAATTTTGTTTACACAGAGCAAATATGTTATCTTTTGTGCAAAATATATGACGTGTATATTCAAAATATTCCTGGTCTTGCAAGGAATCTAGCAATGTCAATTATATTATCCTAACTTTAGTCTGAGGTATTATTTATTACTATACCTTAAAATCTAGTGTTTTCACCCAAACATTTCTCAGAGAGGGAGGAGCCAGCGAGCATGGGAAGAGGGGGGGGGGGAGAGTTGAGTGCATTATTTGAATGGACATTAACCTGGTGACTGTATTTCTCTTAAATATTAATTGTGTGTGCATACCATCATAAAATTAAGATGTTATTTTTACTACAACATAGGTATTGTGTCGGTATTGTGTCTGAAAAAGTGGAGTTTGGGAGTCGGCCCTGTCTCTATGTCAATTAATCCCATATGTTCTGTTATTCCATTTACGCGTTTCTCGTTTTACGCGGACCTCTGCGGGTTCAATTGACCGAGTAAATCGGGGTATTACTGTAATAACCTTGAACAACTAAGTGCTAACCACCATCCTGGCACTGTAAAATGACACTGGTTTCCTCGGGGGAAAAAAATATGCACATTTTGTAGATGTTCATGAAACACAGTTTTCTTGGAAATAGGTGTATAATTACATTGCTTCAACGCTGTGCGAGCGTTCGTTTGTATGATCACCAACACATATTCCTTCTGCAGCAGGAATAAACACTAATGCATAGGCTGGACATACATACAAATGTAGTTGTGACGATTTACCCTGGGACAACACCCTAAGATCATCCACTGCTAACAATGAATAGTCATCAAATACTAATAAAAGTTCAGTTGGTTTATTCACAGTAAATAGTGTGTCATTAGAATACAATGGGAAAGGTTCTAAATGCCATGCATTAAAACTGCATTGAGCTAGCATGGGTATGTGGATAAGTATAGCAGTGTGTGTGTGTGAGAGTTGACTCTAGAAAGGATAATAATATTCCACCTCCTGATCTGTGAAAATAGGAGTAAAGTGGTAACTCGTTTTGGCTATTTGTAAGACTTCGTGAAGAGTATGTGCAGGCACAGACTGTGCATCCACGTGTCCTAACCTGGCACCAACTGCACTTGCAATTAGTTTGTCCTTGTTAGTAGATAAAGCTTGAGCAGAATTTTCTGCAGCATGCAGATTCTCAGAAATAAGAATTTGCCATTCCAGTGTAGGTACCAAACTAATCAAATGATGCACAACCCTAGATAAATGGTTAGATTCAGAAATGATAGTGTTAACCTTTGACTCCAAAGAATGGATAGCATGAAAAGTCTGAGTTATAGCACGATTTTTTTTTATTTATTTACTGTATTTATTTATTTATTTTATTTTTTTATTTTTTTTACAGGGAATAGCCCACCAGGGCACAGGTCACTGACCCACGTCGGGGCCTGGGGGGCGAAAAAATAAAAATAAATAAAAAATACTGGACCTGTAGAAAATAAAATGGTTATATTAATCTACTCCACGAAGATGCCGGAAAACCAGCTTTTTGAAGTGAAACAGATTGTATGAGTATGGAAACACAGAAGAAGGATGTACTATAACGGGTTATTCTAGTGTGACCTACATCCACAGAGAAATGGCTGGCGCCGCGGGCAAGACGTGTGTTACGAGCCCATGGCCTTGCCGGTGGTACTGCTCGAGTTACAATATTCATGCGGTTTCCTAATTTAGCTACGTCTTCTGCAGTTTCCGTGCCAATTAGAGTGCTTTGAATGAGACCAACAAAGTTAAATAATCCTAGCTTTCGTCGTGTTTGAGAGCGCACCTTAGCATTGTCATCCTGAGATGATGGAATACAGCGTCCAGCTGTGACGATATTCTTGTGAAGGGTCCTGAGACGAAGTAGCTGAAGGTTTATAGTTTGTGCTACCATTGTAGAAATGTTAGGATGTTGACATAGAGTTTCAAGAGTGCCCAGAGCTGACTGGAGGTGGGTGTCAATAGACCTCATCTGGCCCGGAATACTTAGTAAACCATGCAGCGCATATTTTATTGTCACGACGTCTTCAATGATGAGGACCCGTCCTAAGGGTGCGGCTAGGGTACCTGGCTTCAGAACTTCCGTGGTCTTGTTCGTTGACACGTTGGTGTCACAAAGGAGTAGGAGTGCTATGATCCAGGCCATTCTGAAAAAGGTGGATTCGTCTTACAACTGTTTTGCAGAACATAGTTTTAAACAATAATCATTAGATACATCTGGTGTACTTGATGTGTTTGTGGTTTGAAAAGATGTGTCTGGGACATTGTTGACATTCCTGGGGAGTAAATCTGGGTGTACCCTTTTAAGTCTGTCTGCATATATTGCATCTGAAGTTTGTAAATTTGGTTTCAAAATTTTTATTTTGTTGCCCGCTTCTTTGGCAATAATCCAGAATGGACCTGAAAATTTGGGCGCAAGTTTGGAGATCTGTTCAGGTTCTCTAACCATGACAGCGTCACCTATTTCTAATGTTATAAGCTTAGCCTGTTTGTGTTGCTTATAAATCCTTTCAGCGCGTGACGCTGCTAAATGTTTCCGTACCTGACCATGGATGTCTGTGAAGATGTTGATTTTCTTTGTAGTGAAATCGTCCACATTGTAGACAGGGCAAGGTTTGCCTGTAAGTACGTCATAGGGCAGACGTTTGTCTATGCCATCAACAATATAATACGGTGATTTGCCTGTGGAGCTATTGATCGACCCATTAATAGAGGCAGCAACTTGAGGTAACCAATCCTACCATGCATTGTGCATTGGATTCACTATATGACAAAGGATCTCTAGGATTTTACGATTGATTCTTTCAATGAGGCAATTTGCCTGTGGATGATAAGCAGGTGATGAGGCTTTGTTGGATGCTGTATTGCAGACATATTTGTGCTAAAAGTTGATTCTTGAACTCTAATCTGTTGTCAGAGAGAAGAACCTTGGTACTAGTAAAAGGGTATATGAGAGACATCACTAGGGCATGAGCCACAGATTCGGCTGATTGATCCTTCAGTGGGACTGAAATCACAAATCTAGAAAAATGATTGAGACACACCAGTACGTATGAGGATCCTTGGTGACTCCTCGGAAGTTGTAACAAGTTAATGTAGGATATTTGGGTATTGCACATACGATAAACACTTAGCAATGTGTATTCCAAAAATATTTTTTCTGATTTCTGCAAGGCATTTGTCACGCCTAGGATGGCCTGCTTGAGGAACATTGTGGTACAACGTTTATACCGTTGCATGAAGTGTATCAGGTACGACAATTTACGTAACAATACCCTGATCTGTCTGTTTGGAGCGATAGAGTATGCCTTGTCGTAGTTCAGATTGACTGAACGGAAGAGGTAACTTCAGTAGAATAACTTCCTCCCCCGACTCTAGAGTAAATATGACTGTAAACCACAAGGGATCTAGTCGTCGTTCATCCGTATTTGCGAGAGAGTGAACGAAGATACAGGCGTCACTGGTGCTATGTTTCTAGACAAAGCGTCGGCGACCACATTTGCTCGTCCCGGTAATAATAATAATAATAATAATTAACGGTTTATTGAAAGAGCTTGGCAGTCAGAAGGCTGAAAATATACAGTTACATAATTGGGGAATGGGTTTCGAATTACAAATAACATAAGTGATATAAATAAGATATATAATAACTAGATAGGGAAAAGTTTAAACTACAGGGCATTTCAACATAGTGACAGTGCAAGAAGTAGTATTTACTGGGAGTGAATACACTGATTTATTACAGGTGGTAGTAGGAGCTGGTGTCGAGAATGGTGCAGAAGTTTCTTACCAAATTTGCAGATGAGGTCGTGGTGATGGTCAGTGAGAGTCGAAAGGGTCAGTGTGTTGAGCGCTTCTTGATATGTGGAGTAGGAAGGGGAGAGAATAATCTTGCATGCCCTCTTTTGCACTTTTTCTAGGTGTTTACATTGTGTGGCATTTAGGGAGGAAGACCAGGTAGGGGAGGCATACGTGAGCTTGGGAAGTATGAATGTTGAGTAAACACTGAGGAGCTCGGGTGCAGGAACTCCGAGGGACTTGAGTCGGCGGAGGAGGTGGAGACTGAAACTGGAGGATTTGACAACTTCACTGACGTGTGGTTTCCAATTTAGTTTGTTTATGGTGATGCCGAGGAGCTTCGTGGAATCTACAACCTGGAGTGTGTTCGGACCTAAATTAATGGAAGGGAATGGGACAGTGTCGGAGGAGAGGTTGATGTGCATAACCATGGTCTTGGTATGGTTGATGGTGACGTGGTTGTTGGTGGCCCAGTTTTGGAGATGGTTCAATAAATCCTGGAGGGCGGTATAGTCGGGAGGAGAATTGTTGACGCTGATCCCAATGGTGGAGTCGTCGACATATTTCCAGCGAGCGGGAGTTTCTCTTAGGGCATCATTGATAAGCATAAGGAAGCAGAGTGGTCCCATCTTGGTGCCTTGGGGGACGCCACAGGTGAGTGACTGAAAGGTGGAGACAGCCCCTCGGAAGAGTACAGCTTGGCGTTGGTCACCGAGGAAGTCTGTAAGCCATGGTATAAGACTTCTCCGAAGCCCGAGGTCAATAGCTTTGTTGATGATTATATTGTGGTCGACTAGGTCGAATGCTTTAGTGAAATCAATGAAGGCGACAGCTACAGACATTTTTCGTTTCTCGAGATGGCGGTATATGTAATCGAGAAAGCTGACAAGACAGTGAGTGGTGGAGGAAGTTTTCATATTGTCAAATTGCTGAGGGTCTACGACCCCTGCAATATCAGCATAAGCCCAGTCGAACACAAAACTTTCACAGATTAGGCTGGGTATTGGGGTGATTGCAATAGGTCATAGCTGATTTAAGGATTGTGGGCTGGTTGACTTGGGCCCTGGTGATACATAAGAGGTCTTCCAGTCAGCTGGGCATCTGGCTTGACTGAGAGAAGCATTGATGATGGAGCATAGGGGCTTAGCAAGCTCCGGGGAGAACTCCTTGAAGAGTTTCATTGGTAAGTCAATGGGGGTGGTAGAGCGTTTTAATTTTAGTTTGTCCAGACGTTTTGCTACTTCAAATTCTTCTACTAAGTCAGTGGGAAGGGGGGCTGCTAGGTAAGCAGGGAGAGTGGTTGTGTCAAGCCGGGGGAGCGTCTGGCACATATTAGCGAAATGGTTATTTGATTGCTCAGCTGCGTCAACATTCGTGAGAGGGCTAAGGAAGGGGAGGGGGTGTGTCTTATTGTTTAGTCCACAGAGTTCTTTAAGCTTACCATACCATTGACTGATGTTGGTCTGCTTCAGGTGTTGTAATTTGGTTGGGTTGTGGGACTTCTTTGCAGTGCGTATTTCGCGGATGACTCGGTTGCGAAGGGACCTGTGGCGGATGTGGTCATTGAGATGAAAGGCTCTGTCTCTCTGTTGCATAAGTCTTTTGATCCGAGGTGTGATCCTGGGCAAGTCAGCTGGGTGAGATATGACGGACTTCTCGGGGAAGAAGTGGTGGTGAGCTTCCGTGGTGGTGTTGGTATAATTTTTCCACTTGGTTTCCACGTCATCCACGCTAAGTACTTCAGTCCAGGGATGGTGAACTATCCACTGCCTGAAGAGGCTCACTGCAGAGTCAGTAATCGGCCTGTAGGTCTTGATGTAGGGTCTCTGCACTTGAGTGGGAGTGGCAGCAGGGGACCAGAGCACTGATAAGTGTTTGCTACACCCGATAGGAGGCATTGGTTGAGGTGGTTGGTACTGGTCTGCTAAGTCAGTTAAGATAAGGTCAAGGGTATTTTGACCATGTGTGGGGAAGTTCACAATTTGTGATAGTGACAGCTGGTCCTGGATATCAGTGGTGTCAATTTCATTATAATCCCCGCATAATACTAACTTGGCACATGGGTACCTAACTCTGAGGTGGTAATGAGATGATTGATAAGAGTGTCTCTGGTGGGTGAGCGAGGCGGATGGTATGCCACACAGATTATGGTGGCGCGGGTGGGCCCGTGGCACAACACGTACCCATAATGCTTCCACATCTGCTGGGACTTGAACATCCAGGCGTGACGGGCGTGACAGAAAAGGTGATGAAAGAGTTGATATCCCTCAATATGACACGTTTCAGGCACAATTTGCCAAGCCTCACATATGGCAACGACGCTCGCGGCGGCTGACCTGACTGTAGTTGCCAGCTCGTCAAACTTGTTAGCTAGGGAAGTGACGTTGGATAGCAGTAGAGACGGGAGACCTGGGGACCTGCCGTTACCAACACCTCTTCCCTCCCTGACCAGATATCCCTCCTCCTAGTCACTGGCCTGGCACTCGACATTATTAGGGACCTGCCATGCTTTGCTATAAACAGATGAAATGTACCGGGAATTCCCCTCCACACACTCATCATTCTGTCACTTTATGTAACTTGCTGACAAAACCCATGACCCTTCAGGCTTCCACGTCCTTAATGCATGAGTCATAAAGGCAAGCATGAACTCCGCATGCTTCCCAGTTGGGCACTGTAAACGCTTCTGCGCTTCACCTTGCACAGGATGTAAGGGGGTGCCCAATAAACTAGCCCCCTCCGGGGCAATCTGTAAAATCTGTAAACTGCTGTGCTTTTGTGCTTTTCATTGAGTGCACTATAGGAACACTGCTCGGTAATCAATCATTCACTAATCACTAGAATGTTTTCCTGATCACTAGAATGTTTTGCTGAATAGATCCCGGTGTAGTAAGGCTGGTAGGGCGTTGAGATATAGCAGGGGGAGGGGACAGGGCCAATCAGACTCGGCCTGGCTGCTAAAACCGGGAGCGCCTTCGGGACACGTCTTGTCTCACCGACGGTTGACAAGTGGATGGTAAGTACTGTACTTGAACATAGGAGCAAATTCTTGAATGGTCAGATACCAGCGCGCTATTCTGCCTGAAAGCTTTTTGCCGTGGAACAGCTCTGTCACTGCCATATGATCTGTATGGATGGTTATGGTCAAACCAAAAATTAAGTCTTTAAACTTCCTTAGTGCCCAAACAAAAGCTAATGCTTCTAGGTGCGTTACTGAATAGCGTGTTTCGGCGTCATTAAGCTTACGGCTGGCTAAAGCAATTACTCTATACAGGTAGTCCCCCGACTTACGACTGCTTGGACTTACTTCCATCGGTACTTACGACCTGCTCTGACCTTACGACTGTCGGGACATATGACCGCGGCAGCCGTGACCAAACATATTTTCAAATGACGCGTGCATTTTCTATACTGAAACGTTTCTGTCCCGGGCGAGAGCGTGGCGCAGCTTGGGCCGCTGCGTGAGTACACTCACTCAGTGGAGCGCTTAGTTGGTGTTTGGCTATCGTATCCTATACTGATCGCGCTGTGAACTTTCGTTATCATATTTAATTGATTTTATAATGACTGGAAAGCGTAAAAGTGAGAGTGCTGGTGGTGCTCCAAAGAAAAGGAGACAGGCAATTACTTTTGAGATGAAAATGAAGATAGTAACACAGAATGAGAATGGAAAAACTGTAGCAACGATCTCACGCGACCTAGGTTTCTCACACTCGACTATATCCACTATTCTGAAGGACAAGGAACGTATTTGTGAAGTAGTGAAAGGAACAACACCTATAAAGGGAACTATAATATCAAAGAGAAGACAAGGTCCTATTCACGATATGGAAAAATTATTGGTGATATGGATAGAAGACCAGATACAGAAGCGTGTACCCTTAAGCCTTGTAACCATACAGGCTAAAGCAAGAAGCCTGTTCCAAAGCCTGAAGGAGCAGGCAGGAGATGAATGTGATCAAACCTTTACAGGAAGTCATGGGTGGTTTGATAGATTTATAAAAACGCTACAGTCTACACAATGTTAAGGTGAGTGGAGAGGCAGCTAGTGCCGATGGTGCTGCCGAAGCTTTTAAGGAGGAGTTAGATGAAGTGATTGTGGAAGGGAATTATTTGCCTGAGCAAATATTCAATGTGGATGAGACTGGATTATTGTGGAAGCACATGCCTGAGCGGACATACATCCACAAAGAGGCGAAAACAATGCCAGGATTCAAGGCATTCAAGGACAGAATTACACTTCTGTTGGGGGGAAATGTTGCTTGTTTCAAGCTAAAGCCCTTCATGATCTACAGAGAACCCCAGGGCTTTTAAACGTGTCAGCAAGCACACACTGCCGGTGTTTTATCGCAGTAATAAGAAAGCCTGGATGACCTTAGCACTGTTTGAGGATTGGTTCATGACTTGTTTCATTCCACGAGCCAAGGAGTATTGTCTGCAACAATGGATTCCATTCAAGATTTTGCTGATTTTGGATAATGCTCCGGGACACCCACCACACCTGGACGACATGCACCCTGATGTTAAGGTAGTCTACATTCCACCTAACACTACCTCTATCATCCAACCCATGGATCAAGGTGCTATTGCTGACTTTAAAGCGAATTATTTACGCAATACCTTCGCTCAGGCTGTTGCTGCTACTGAAGGTGAGAAAACGCTCAGAGAGTTTTGGAAGGAGTACAACGTTTTGTCATGAATAAAGAACATTAGTGCAGCATGGGATCAGGTTACAAAACATTGCATGAATGGAATATGGAAGAAAATCCTGAAATGATATGTGCACAGTTTCAAAGGATTTAATGAAAATGATTTTTTTTTGGATATTAGTAACAAGATAGTGGAGTTAGGTAAACAGCAGGAGTTAGAAATTGATAATGAAGATGTTGAAGAGTTGGTTGAAAGTGTAGCAGAAGAGCTCAGTAACGAGGATCTTATTGAACTAGATGCACAGAAAATTGCAGAGGAAGAAGAGACAAAATGTAGAAGAAGAACCTGCACCCCCCCAAAAAGTTTTCAGTGAAACAAATGGCAGAGGCATTTGCTACAATTAATAAAGGAATGCAAATGTTTGATGGCATGGATCAAAATTATGAGCATTATGCTAAAGTTGACAGAATGATCCAAGATGCACTTGCTTGCTACAGAAAAATTTATAATGAAAGAAAAAACAAACTGTGTAGTCTAAATTGGACATCTATTTTAAGAAGTCCCCCAGTGCTGCCTCCTCATGCCCCACCAGTGCTGCCTCTTCACTCCCTCAAGATGATCCAATACCTTCAACCAGCAAGTTTCCACAGTACATAAACCTGTCTGAAGAAAGCAACATTGATGACCCACCCAGCCCTGTCTCCTCCTCTGCTTCTTCCAGTTAATGTAGTCTCCCTGTATAATTAGAAAATTATGGGGGGGGCTGTGTGCATTCAGCTGACTACATTAAAAGTAAGTGCTCAGTCACACTGTATTCATTCCTCATTATTTATTACTTTTACTGTACTGTATCCATTCCTCATTATTTATTACATTTACTGTACTGTATTTCATTGTAGATTTAAAAAACAAATTCGAATTTTTTTTGTTTGAATTTTTTTTTTGAATTTTTTTTATCTACATCGGACTTACGACCAATCGGCCTTGCGACCTGGATGTGGGTCCCTTACCCCGTCGTAAGTCGGGGAGCACCTGTAGTCTTCATTTATGCAGCCAAATCGAGAGTGGGAAGAAGGGTGAAACATCAATCATGACTTAACTAATTTATTCCTTATTAAAACATATTGCATTCAATCACAATACAAAAAGAGTTGGCCTTCATCAGAAGAACCACTATTATGTTCATTACACTTCACATCAATATACAGTATAGTCTCCATTAATTGAAATAGAGACTGGGCCGACCCCCAAACTCCACTTTTTCCTACACAATACGTATGTTGTAGTAAAAATATTATCTTAATTTTATGATGGTATGCACACACACATAATATAAAAGAGAAATATCAATAAGAGAATAATATACTGTACCAGGTAAAAGAAAAATTAAGGTTTAACACTTACGTTAGTAGAAGAGATGGGTCGGCATACGAGAATGGGGGCTGGTTCCGAGGCAGAGGGCAGATTACTGGCCCTCAGGTGAATAACCATCACTATCCACCATAGTTGTCAGGGTCTCCCTGAAAAACCCCTCAAAGTCATCACTGTCACTATCACTGTCTTGGGCTGGCTGTGGTGGGTTGCAGTCGAAGAAGTCAGTGATGTTACGCTGACGGTTAGTGTTGATGTGGTCGTGATACATCGTGATGTACGGCTCCATAGTTTGCAATAGATGGTTACCGAAGACTTCATAGCGGTGATCGTCAGGGTCGTTGGAAAGGACGAGCTTGAGTTTCTCTACAAACTCGATGGCATCCTTTACATTACCATGTTTTAACTTATGTTCTTCTCGGGCTGCTGCACCACCTGCATCTTCACTGACGTCATCGTCTTCCAACATCTCGTTGGCAGTCACCTCAGGAACCCTGATTACCTCCATGATCCCGTCGTTGGTGGTCTCGGAGAAGCGTGCAGCTGTAACACACTGTGCAGCTTCTCTTGCAAGGTCCACTGCCACTGCAATAGACTGAACCTCACCAGCCACTGGTTGACTCTGCCTCCCATCTGGGATACCCTGCAACACATGCCGCCACGCGTGACGAATCGTTGCCACAGACAGCTCCCCCCATGCCTCCACCAAGAAATTAACAGCTTTCTTGACATTAAACATTTTCCAAAACTGTTTAACTCGCAATTCATGCTCCGCCAACTCTTGTTCTGCATCCTCGTTGTCATCGCTCTCGCTATCTGTTCCACTCAGAAGGTTACGCAACTCATCCTTGGTGTTGGTACAGTTGTTCAGGAGCTTAAAATTCTTTGCGGAGAATGCAGCCTTAACGTTGCATGTCAACTCCTGGTCCATGGGCTGGATTAACGACGTAGTGTTGGGAGGAAGGAAGACCACTTTTACATTGGGGTGACGATCCAACAGTAAGGGCGAGTGTCCTGGTGTGTTGTCAAGCAGCAACAAAATGTTGATTGGCACATTATTTTGCGCGCAGAATTTCTTGACGTCGGGAATGAAACAGTCGTCAAGCCAGGAGAGGGACAGACCAGTGAACATCCACACCTTATGTGAGGTTAGCCAGTGGACATTTAGCTTGGTCATGTCCATGTTCTTGTAGGCTTGCGGGCTGTGTGGATCACCGACAACTTGAGCTTACAGGTACCGGAGGCATTGGTGGTAAACAGGACGGTGATGCGCTCCTTCTGCAATTTCCGGCCTCGACACTTGCTGGCAGACTGGACATTGTAGGTCTTGGAAGGTAATTATTTCCAAAACAGACCGGATTCATCCATGTTGAACACCTGGTGTACTGTCCTTCCTCTATAACTTCTCGTAAGAATGGAGGAAAATCCATGGCGGCAGCACGGTCAGCACTCGCTCCTTCACCAACAATGTTAATGTTGGTAATCTTGTTCTTTTTCTTAAACTCTTGCAGCCACCCAGAGGAAGCAGTGAAGGGTTTGGGCTCTGCAATTCCCATCTTGCGCACCGCTGATGCGTCCAGTTCACGTGCGTAGTAATGCACTGCCCGCGTGTCGACCTCCACGTTACATCTTGCCTGACGAATTAAGTAGCTCATCAGCAAGTTCTCCGTCTTGATCAGCACCTTATTCTGACAGTACTTCACCATTGAAGCACCTGCAGACTTTGTGATGCTCATGTGTTCTTTAATCTTGGCGGCATCCTTCATGATCGTCCAGATCGTAGATTCGTTCACGCCATGCTGGCGCGCCAAATCATTTTGTCTCTTTCCTTTTTCTAAATCTTGCACGATCTTGTACTTAACTTCGTAACTTAGGGCACGTTGTATCTTCTTGGGCTTGGGGTGGCTGGGTCCAGGTAATGCAAGGTTTTTCTGTGGTGGTGGGGGTCCAGCGGATGCCATTGTTGAACAGATTAGCAAGCACAATAGAGAACAGTTTACTCGGCGACAGGAGAACAATGAGACTGACGCGGCTGGGTCAGGCGCTCCCTCCCGTGCCAGGCCACGTCATATAACATTAGACCAATCACAGCTAGCGGCGGAGGGAATGCGTGGGTGGTAAGGATGCGTGGCCCAATCACAGTCCGATACGTCATATGACGTCAGCAATAACGCAACAGCGACCTAATGCGCACCCCCCACTGCGCCGCTTTCCTTGTATGGTTGAGAATGGACCGCTTAAATGAAAAATGGCGTGGAGCGTCTGGACCTCCAGCCGCTCTCCGCGTAAATGACCAAATATACCGCGTAATTGAAGCATTTTCACTCTGGCAAGGCACCTCGTAAATGACCAAACGCTTAAACAAAACCCGCGTAAATCGAGACTATACAGTACTGTATTGAAATCAACACTGCACTGCGCTATATATTATCAATATGTTAAATAAATTTCAGAATGACCAATAATTGTACTGTAAAAACGTAAAAATAGTTTATGTTCGAGAGAGCCACAAGCAAGATGTTACCTCCACTGACCAGAGATACAAACTGACACCTTGGTGGGTGAGTCAAATGGCTGATTGGCGCACCAAAAACTAGTTTCCTATACTCCAATTATGTTAAATAAATGTTAATATGACAACATTTTTAATATAAAACTTGGAAAATTATTGAATAACACAACCTTCTTGATATTTACCATATTTTTCGGCTTAAAAGACGCACTTTTTATGACAAAAATATACCTCGAAAATTACCATACGTCTTCCAGGACACTAGTCGATGAGTTGTAGCAGAGGTTTTTGAAATCAGCCCCATACAAAGACTGTTACCTCATTACAGTTCTTAACAATGACAAGTATTCTCCATACAGTACTATAAAACTATTGATTTAACTAATATTGTTGATATATTGCAAAAAAAAAATAATTAAACCCTTGCTGCTGTGTGGTTTGTTTACTAATGGCAGTGGTGCGGCAGCGCCATCTATTGAGGAATTGCTAAAGGTTGTCTGCTGGTCTCAAATGCAGGAATGTTTGTTTCTTTATATGTAGTCTCTCATATTTGGACACCTATGTACAGTAGGCTCTCATATTTGGATACCCATTTAGACAGTAAAAACCCCACAAAATTAAAATCTTCCAAATTTAAATACAACTTCATCATCCAAGTAAAAACACACACACAACAACATTGGCTGTCCTTATGTTTTCAACTTTACCACCACTGGTGGGTAGAATTTTTGTTTTTAATTCAGAAACATTAATTAAAACCTATATGAACAGTAAATAAATGTTGCTTTCTTATTCTTATGTCGAGTAATGATATGTTTACACATGTGCTCACTTACATACGTGATCTCACTTTTTTTTTACCCTTAATTGTTAGCTACTTCCATTGTTCCATTTATTAACATTAAATAACATTAATTAAAACAGCCATATTAATTTTACTACAGCTACAACCAAGGTCTTATTTTCTTCAGTTTTATATGTAGAACCAGTCAGTCACTGGTTTTGTAAACAACAAAAACAATGACGTCTTGTCTCCTCATGTGTTTTAATATTCTTCGTATTATTAATGAATTGTATTGTTCAATTTGCACACATAAACAATAATTCAATCAAAAAGAAATTCAGAAACATTAATTAAAACCAACAGTAAATAAGTGTTGCTTTCTTATTCTTATGTAGAGTAATGACGATATGTTTACACATGTGCTCACTTACATACGTGATCTCACTTTTTTTTTACCCTTAATTGTTAGCTACTTCCATTGTTCCATTTATTAACATTAAATAACATTAATTAAAACAGCCATATTAATTTTCTACATTAATTTTAATACGGCGACATTGGAGGACTTATTTTCTTCAGTTTTATAATTATGTAGAACCAATCAGTCTCTGGTTTTGCAAAAAACAAGTTGTTTTTTTACTTTTATTTTGTTTTTAAATAAAGATTTTTTGTTTTATGTTGATATACATGTTTACATTTGCTTACCTTCTACTGTTGGAAAATATTCCCCGTCGTTGTCATAACGACAAAAACAAGAGAAAGAATGTAAACACTGCAGCCCCTAAGATGTGGAGGTGACCAGGTGTATAAAATGAGTGCTGTATTAAAGATTTCACCTTCTTATACAGATTTTTTTTTTAAATTGATGAAAATGACGACTGATAAGCAGTTCTAAGTGATGATATTCAAAGAGGTGTGTGTACTTGTGCCAAGAGGGCTGTACAGTATATCAAGCAGCGGTTTCACTGGTGTAGGTAGTAGGCAGCTAATTTACCAAACAAGGAGGTACTACCGTCTGGGAAGATATTGGAAGCATAATGTATTGTCTAATGGTAGACCCTGCTGCTATATGACCAAGTCCCAGGTTGATGATCTGACTTTCTGCAGGGTCTCAATTGTTTCTCTTACTTTGACAACATAACATACATACAGGTATATTGTTTCTCACTCTTGATTTTATTATTATTATTATTATTATTATTATTATTATTATTATTATTATTATTATTATTATTATTATTATTATTATTATTATTATTACTATTACATTTTCGCCCCCTAGGCCCCAATGTGGGTCAGTGACGTGTGCCCAGGTGGGCTAAAACCCGTAATTTTTATTTTTAGAATTTAATTTCCAAAATCAGGGTGCGTCTTCCACGATGTAGCTTCTTCCAAGCCGAAAAATACGGTACTCAATTGGGAACAAATTTAAGCCCTAGAACCGAATACTGTATTGGCGGACTAATATTCCAGCTGGTGAGCAAGCGAAAACATGTTGACATGATTTCGTAAGAATTTTGTTAACCGAATTTTTGTTCGTTAACCGAAATGAAGATTCTTATGGAAGGTAATTCATTAAGCGAAATTTCGTTACCCGAGGGATCACTGTACTAATTTTGACAGTAGTAATTGTAAATGAATGAAAATACAGCAAATGTATAAATTATCTAAAAACACTGTAATGTTATCTTGTAATGGAAGCAACTCAAAATGTAAATTTACGAGACTACAAAAATGTGGAAAAATTCCAGGCAACATATTTTTATTTTATTTTATTTATTTTTGCATCTCTAGTCAGTATTACAAGAGCTGCTTGGCTATGGCTCTTTCAGAAAAGTCTCATTATCAGGCCATCATTTTTCAGTTTTTATTTTAACTTAAATTTTCTTTATTTATTCCACAGCTTCGTTGATGAATACGACCCAACAATAGAAGATTCTTATCGCAAACAGGTGGTTATTGACGGGGAAACGTGTCTCTTGGATATCCTCGACACAGCTGGGCAAGAAGAATACAGGTACATACTGCACTGTAGCATACATGTCTTATGGTGCTATTACTTTATCATCTTATTCTCATTAAAAATAACACATGACTAATTTTATTTAGAAAGAAAAATGTCCTCATTACATGTTAACCATACAGTATTTCATTTAAATTACTGTAGCTACACAGCTTTGAGTAAGTATATAAAGGCTCAGCAGGGAGGTAGTAATCAAATAAAAAAGCAGCCTCTTTTTATTAAATAACTTAAATACTGTAACAAAGATATTCCAAAGTACTACAGTAAAATATAACTTAATGAAAATAGATTAATATTGTACACACATTTTAATGATCTGGAGTGTATCAAAGTAAATCAAAGTTTTATGTGTTATCTGAACGTTTTGTACGCTTTTTTTCTTCTATGTATGTTGATTCAAAATTAATTCTCAATCATCCAGTTCACTCACTCATTACTATGATGATAAATAATAAAACACTAGAAATAATTATTTCTAGTTTATATCTGAAAAATGGATTTCGTTACTTAAATAAAAGTATTATTACAATGCCAAAATGTTACTCAAGTAGAAGTGAAAGCATCCAATGTTCAATGTACTCAAGTCAAGTACAGTAAAAAAAAGTATCTCATTCATAAATTACACAAGTACTGAAAGTAAAAAGTAACAACAAAATTAATAGTTGTCTCAAATATTAAAATAAATCCACAGAAAATTATAAAAAAGTTAACTGAAGATAAAAGTAAAAGACACATTGCATTACACATGTTATTTGCAAATATGTCAATTAAGATTAATCAATAACTGATTCTCAAAATAATGGCTGTCCAATCAGGATCTTTTAGGCCTAAATATAAGCCCAGCATGACCTACCGAAAGAGAATACATTCAGCCGCTCTTCTCCCTACAGTCCATAGCAGGAATAGTCAATGGGCCGAAAATATATCCACCCAACACAATGATCACTTTCTTCCTTGTCCACACAAGTATCGTTAATGTGGACTTAGGGTCCACAGACATAATGTTGTCTCTGCTCACATTAGGTTAGGATACAGACCTATCTGACATGTACCGGAGGCGGGGGATGACCTGCATTTCTCTTCCTGTGAAATCTGTAACTGTCCCAACACTAACACTCTTCAACACAGAATTGTCAGCACCACATATTCAGGAGGACGGGGTTCCTCAGGGCAGTGTCTTGAGTATGACCCTATTTGCCATAGCATTAAATGGGGTAGCAGCATCGATTCCAGGTGGTTTATGTAGACAGCTTGGCCATTTGGTATGCAGCTTCTCGCATGCCAGTGGCTGAACATCGCATGCAACTTGCAGGAGACAAGGTTTCACGTTGGACCACAGAGTATGGTTTCAGATTTTCTCCCTTGGAGACAGCTGCTATGTATTTCTGTCGTCTTCGAGATGTTCACCCAGATCCCGATCGACAGCTCTTTGGTTGTCGTGTGCAGTGTGTCACAGAGACCTGTTTCTTGGGCTTATGTGGCAGCCACATATTCGTTACCTTGGAGTCTTGCCAGTGTGCTCTCAAGTTATTAAGAGTCTAGGGGAACATGTCTTGAGGTGCTGACCGAGGAACTCTGCTACACCTTTACCACATGCTAGTCTGACCCAAACTGGATTATGGGTGTGAGGTGTACTCCTCAGCCACTGAGGCTAGACTCAATACACTGAACTATATTCATCATGCTGGGGTGTGCCTGACGACCAGTGCCTTCAGGTCCTTATCAATCCCATGTCTGCTAGTTGATGCTGGTGAGTCACCCCTTGATCTTTGACGTCAGCATCTCCAGGTCCGGTGTTGGTTTCGCCTCCAGCGCCCTCCACAGTCTGTAACCAACACTTGTGTAGTTGATGAGACTATGTCCCCACACTACACTCAACATCCAGGCCTCCCACGAGTTTTCTTTGTCTTCCTCCTGTTTAGATACGCCCCATGTGGTTCCCTCGTGCCACTCTGTGGATTCTCCCTGAAGTTCAAGTTTGTCTGTATTTTAATGAAAGGAAAGACTTACTCCCTCCCTATGTGGTTCATTCTCTTTTTTTAAAGCATGCCTTCTCTCACAGAGGAACTATCCCTGTTTACACTGACGGCTTCAAATCGGATGCAGAGGTGAATTTTGGGGTAGTCTTTCCTGACTTCTGTCAGGACGGTACGCTCCCCACTATGGCATCTATTTTTACGGCAGAGTTTTCGGGTGTTTGACTTGCCTTCAAGATTATCTTTACTCAACCTCACAGCAATTTTAGTTTTCAGCAATTCTCGCAGCTCTCTTCAGGCTTTAGCTAGTGTGTCATTGCCCCATCCCTAAATTCTAGATATTTTACAGTGGCTGTTTCTCATCCAACGTCAGGGCCGGAAAAAAAGTTTTTGCTGGGTTTCGGCCCATGTGGAGGAAAAGGGGAGGAGTGTGCTGATGCTGTGGTGAAAGTAGCTGCTTCTCGTTCTGTGGCACATCATTCCACTCTACCTGCCAGTAATAAGAGCTGTCATCCAGTTGAGTTGGCAATGCAGGTGGGATGCTGTGGGAACAAATAGCTCCACGACATCCACCATGCATTGGGTACCTGGGGATATCAGGGACTGTCACGCCACCAGGAGACCGCTTTGACTTGCCTTTGCATTGGCCACACATGGCTGACTAATGGATTTTTTAATGGAGAGGGTGCCCCTTCCCTACTGTGTTAACTATCTGGTCCCATTGACTGTTTGACACCTGGTGGAGTGCCCCAGTCTCAGATATCTTCGAAGTAAACACCTCTCCCAGTGCCAGAAGGGAGCCAGGTCTTACCGTCTTTCTTTTGTGCTAGGGGGAGGGGAGTGGGTAATGTGAGAGGTGACGTCCTCTCCTTTGTGAAGGAAGCCGGCCTTCTCTACACGCTTTGAGTTTTATCTATTAACGTTTGACTGTTTCTTATGAAGGTTCTATGTTTTTTACCTTGCTCTATTTGATTTTAGTCTTTTAAACCTTTCTTTTAATTTGGCGACATATGACCCAAGCTGTTGTGTCGCCAGGGATGTAATTACCACAATCAATCAATCAACTGCTGCAAAGTTGCCAGAATTTTTATTTAACTTGCAGTATACCTACCAAATAACTCAATGAAATGTGAGATTAAAAATTAAATACTTAAATAATGATAAAATGATACATGTGACAAATATTAATTTGCCAAGCCAACCTGTTCATATAGTAAATCAATCAGTGATATCTCTGTTAGCCGGAACAATTGGTGCAGAGCACTTCTGGGAATGAGAGATTTCATGTAACGGAAAAATTTTCTCAGAAGTTCCAGAAATTAGCCATTACGGTATATACTGTATCATATCTCGAACCTGAAAAAATATCCCCCATCCCCGGAATTTTCCGGGTGCTGGAAAATTTTTCTCAGAATTTGTTGAAAATCCGCCTGATTTTCATCTCTCAAACCCGGAAAAAGCCGTTTTTTTCTAAAAACCAGTTTTTGTGATATAGCTCGAATGCGACGCTCAGCAATGCTACCTAGGTATGTTAATTCCTAGCCAATTCGCCAGGCCAACATACAGGCAATTAAAACATCTAATAATTACTTAATAAGTAATATTAGGACGACACGTCGCTACCTGGCATTTAATTGCTATTTTCAAAGTCCTTCCCTCATCCAGCTTCCATGCGCACTGCGAAGCTCATCTCTTGCCTCAGAGAGAGCAGTAATTAAAAGTCAACTCTCGAGGGGTGGAGATGGGTGGGTTATGGACGTCGCATTCGAGCTATATCACAAAAATTGGTTTTTAGAAAAAAACGGCTTTTTGTTCAATGCTCTGAATGCGACGCTCAGCAAGAATACCCGAGTAGGAGGTGGAGAGGGAGGTGACTTTGCATACAAGGCTTCGCTGACTGAGGTCCTGATTATATTATTAACTATTTTGAAAATTTCCAAAATTAGGAACATTTACCGGAAGGTAAAATGTTAATTTACTCAAAAAGGATACTCACTTTATTCTAATGAGGAAGAAGGTCCTGGTTGTGCAGATTGACTAGGTGGGGGAGGGGAACCCAACACCACCACATTTGAAGCATCTCTCAGAGATAGATGAAGATAGCTGTCTTTGAAAGTTTTTGAAGATCTCCAAAAGCCCATTTCCTTGATCTGACTGAGACTCATATGCCGCAGAAAGGCCACAGACCCTGCATATTTCCTAGTGTCATGTGCCAAAAATTTCTTGCCAGGGTCTGCTTGATTCACTTATTGAGATAAGGATTTTGTCAATTGACTAGGAGATAATTTCTTACCATCCCTTGATGAGAAAACATAAGGGCCTCTATTAGGGAATCTGGTTAACCACTCCTGAAGATTTTTAACTGGACACAATATGTGAGGAACCCTAGTTTCATCCATTAGACGTTTTATCCTAATAGGTTGAGCTTGGAAATCTTCCCTTTCATTTTTTCTTAGGATCTCCGTAGGAAAAAGGATACCGTATATCACGGCCTATAAGACGAAATTTGAACATTAAAAAAATCTGCCCAAAGTTAGGGGGTCGTCTAAACCACCAAGTTTAAAATTCTTACCTCTTAAATATTGTGGTTTAGTGTGTCAAGAGTGGTGATGAAAACATCGTAAGCCACTCACAAGGTCTTACCACTAATTATTTTATACTGAAACTTACGTTTGGCAAGCTGGATTCAAATTAAGATTACCGGTATATTAAAATAATAAAAATGTATTATAAACCTGTCTAACATACCGTAAAAGAGATTTATACCCCTGTAATAAACACAGCTATCATCACACACCCCTCCCCACGCCCCCCCCATTTGCCAGTGAGGAGACAAGAAAGGGAAAGTGACCGCGAGATTGGGCTATTTTTAGCCGTGGAGGTGGTCAGTAATGCATACCGGTATCGGTATATTTACTCATAATAATATTTATCTCCTATAAATAATTGATTTAAATTTTATTTTTTTACAAAGAATATTCAGTAAATGAGTGCATTAATTCTTGAAACTATCGACGGTTAATTACAGACGCTCAAGTGACGTCACTAGTGTTTACACTACACCAGCTGGTAATATTTGATGCCATTACTTGAAGTGAATTGGCCTTATTTTAAGTAACTAACTATAAATAAATACAAAAATTAAAAAAAAAAGATCAAAACTGAGAAATAATATACTGTATGTATGTTGTGTTGTCAAAGTAAGAGGAACAATTGAAACTGCAATTCGGTAAATCTATTTCAAGTAAATGGAAAATAAGCAAACATGTTATTTACCAAGACGCTTCCCTCTGGCTCAGGGTGAGATAGAGGGGAGATAAGGCTATTTATAGCTCGTCTGAAGTGGCCAGTACCCTAATGCACCATAAATAATTCATTGAACATTCATTTTTTGTACATAGTATATTCAGTATATATATATATATATATTCAGTATATATATATATATATATATATATATATATATATATATATATATATATATATATATATATATATATATATATATATATATATATATATATATATATATATATATATATATATATATATATATATATATATATATATATATATATATATATATATATATATATATTTGTGTAATAAATGTATGTAGTAAGTACATACTGGTAACCTTTTTCACTCAAATCCTAATGAAACACCACAATTAGAATACGGTGGTTGCTGTTGAACCACATGTTGTATAAATAGTCGGAACACAGCCACACCACCGAGACGAGGGAACACTCCCACCACCGATCGTCTCGTGTGAAGCAAGCGTATAAATGAAAGAAAATACTTGCAGTGTGTTTAATATGTTACAGTATATATAAATAAATAAATAAATAAACAAATAAATCAGTAAATCCATTTCAAGTAAATTGAAAAATTTTACTCGATACCGACATTAGTTCCAGTTATCGGTATATAGCAGACGCTTCAGTGACGTCACTAGTGTTTACACTACACCAGCGGGTATAATTTGATGACATTACTTGAAGTGAATTGGCCTTATTTTAAAAAATCAAGGATGGTTGGTAAAGGACTACTGAGTCAGTGGGTAAGTGTCACATTTGGGGTACTGGTCTTATACAGCAAATAGAGCTCAAAAGCTACTTTTTAAATGGAAATTTGGGGGGGGCGTCTTATGCACCCCGCCGCCTTATAGGCCGTGATATACGGTAACATCCTCGTCAGAAAATACCAATAATGATGGATTATTGGAAATTGAAATCAGTTCACTGATTCTCATACCTGTTGCTATTGCTAGAAGGAAAGCTGCCTTCTGGAGTAATTTATCCCTGTTCTGATTTATATTGTAATTGGGCCCCATAAGAAGATTAGTAACTTTTTTCAGAGACCAAGGCGGGATTCTCTTGGGTCGAGGAGGTCTCTGAATGAAAAAGGACGATCTTAGCATTTGATAAAGCCTTGGGTTCAAGGTAATATTAAAACCCCAAGCCAGAGGGTCAACCAACGCTGATTTATAAGATGCAATTGTCGATCCTTTTAGGCCTTTAACTCTGAACAGAAATTCTAAAAATTCTAATACAGCTGTTTCCGATAATGAATCCGGAGTTGTTAACTTGATAAATTGTTGAAAAAGATTCCAAGCTTTTTCATATTGAATAGAAGTTTGGGGTCTATGACCTGCTAATACTTGATTAGCTATATTGGAATTACCCAACAACGTATTTAAACTGTTTTTGAGAAACTCCAAGCGTGAAGTGCCAAGGATATCTCGAACTGAGAATGTAGTACCTGGTCTAGACATCCTTGTTGCAATTGTAGAGGATTCGGGCACCAGTCCAGCAGATCCAGGCACCAAGGTTGTAGGATCCAATATGGTGCAATTAAGAGGACTTTGCCTCAGAAGGATCTGAGTTTGTGAACCACTTTGGGCAATATTTTCACAGGTGGGAACAGATAGATTGAATTCCAAAGGTTCCAATCTAAGAGGAGGGCATTTGCTAAAAGATTTGACCTTTCCAGAGATGCATAAATTGGCATCTTGTAATTTGTTAGGGAGGCAAACAGATCTATCTGTGGAGTTCCAAACTTCTTCACTAGACTCTTGAACTCCGATACCTTTAGGGACCATTCTGTTTCTGTTGATACTGGCCGGAGACGGGACAGCGCATCTGCCCAATTGTTTTGCACTCCCGGTATATAAGTTGCTTTGAGGTAAAGTGTTTGTGTTGCACAAATACTGAAATTTTTTTCTGATAGTTGTAGAAGGGGCCAAGACCTTGTTGACCCTTGATGATTGAGACAAAACACTGCCGTTTTGTTGTCCATGGCAAACAGGATCGTCATATTTTGTAAATTTGGGTTTGCCGACAAAAAGAATAGGACCACTGCTAATTCTTTTATATTTATGTGTTTGTCCCAAAGGAAGTTGCTCCACTTCCCTTGACTGAATTCCCCTTTTGAAGAATGGTATCCCCATCCTATTTTGGACGCATCCGTACAAACGACCAAACCTGTTTGAGGTGGAACCCAGGGAGAGGGACGGATTAGATTGTCCCAGTTTGTCCACCATAACAGATGATTCTTTATCTGAACAGGGAGAGAAGAAGCAACTTTTCTGTTTCTGTGAAGCAACTTCGAGCCCAGATGAGATAGTTGTTTTTTCCTTAAATTTCCCAATGGAACCACTTTTGTGGCAAAATTCAACAGACCCAGAAGTTTTTCCCAATCGTGCCAAGAAACCTTGTGCTTTACACAAAAGGCTTCTACTTTGTTTATCAAATCTGTTACTTTTGTTCCTGGTAAACTGACTGACTGCTGATTTGTATCCCAGTGGAGGCCTAACCAATCCAACTATTGATATGGTATTAAGTTTGATTTTACCTGGTTTATTTTTAAACCAAGTGTTACGAGTTGGGGATTTAGAATATAGTTAAAAGTCTACCCAGATCCCAACAGGTAACAACAATAAAAAAAAACAAAGACAATCGGACTATAAAAGGGTAGACAAAGGATGCGAGTTTTCGTTGTGTATAATAAAGTACCATAAATCCCTTAACAAAATATTCAGCTTATAAATTACCCTTAACCATACTTAACCTAAACATTAACAGTATATACATATTTATACAACATAAAACAATCGTGAAGCAAGGTGGAGGTGGGAGAGGCAATACAAGATTACAAATACTTAAGTGAGGAGCTGAGATGGCTGACGAGCAAGGCTGAGTATTGTAGAAGACGGTAGGTAGTCACTGTGCCGTAGGTTTAGAGGATAGGTGATCCTGTGGTCACTTCCCAGAGTGTAGTGCTCTCTCCTCGAACTCGAGCTGACAAAGAAGACTTGGAGGAAGTGACGCAACAACCAGGATATGGAGAAGGGAAACCCCGGAGTGGTAACAAAGACGAGTCATACTCGTGTCTCGTCCCTAGATAGCGTTGCTCGTGGTGCTGGGTAAGTAGATCAGGACAATTGGTGGCGGGGTTCGTAACACAAGGTTTTGAAATAGTACAAGTGTACGTTGGGTCGCCCTTTGGCAATCTTCGAAATAGTTTCCCATTATCAGCCAATCGTCTAGATAAGCAAAGGTTCTTATGCCCTCCTTTGCAAGGATCTTTCTGGGAATATTTGCCAGTTTTGTAAAGTCTTTTGGTGCAATTATCAGACCGAATGGCATCACTGTGAATTGATAACTTAATTCCCCTGCTTTGAACACCAGAAATTTTCTGTACCTGGGAGCAACAGGAACGTGATAATAGGCATCTTCGAAATCCACTTTTGAGATTCAAGCATTGGGCGGAAGTAGATACCTCAGATGGTCGTAAGTGAGCACCTTGAAACTTCTTTTGGGAATAAATTTGTTTAGGATTGAAAGATCCAAAATCCATCTTAATTTGTCGCTGCCTTTCTTGGGGACTGGGAATAGGTGAGATATGAAACATTTCTCTGACTGCAACGGTTCTATGACACCTCTGTTTAGTAGTTGACTTACAAAGTTTGTAAGTAATGGGGTTGGTTTTTGACCCTTCTTTGTGAATGCTAGGGGAGGGCGCCTCAATCAAGTCCATGTGAGACCCCCTTTGATTGTTTTGTAAGCCCATATGGAAGAAGTCCATCTGTTCTCCCAACCCCCTAGATGACCCAGCTGTCTGGCTTCATTGGAAGGGGGAAGTTGCTGAGGTGGTGGAATAAGGTCTCCTTCCGTTTCTGAACAAACGGCCACCCCTATTACTTCTTTGATTATTTCCTCCTCTAAAATTTCCCCTTGGTTGATAACTGACCCGGGCAGCTAGTCCTGTTCCCCTGTAAAACCTTCCTCTCCTAGGTTTCCGAAAGGTCTGAGGACTCCTGGGGACATTAATATTAATAGTATTCTCCAAAGATGATCTATAATTAATCAACGATTGCTCACCAAACAAAGCAGGAGAAAGAGGAGAAGAACGTATCAACAAATAAGCGCTACCACTTGAAGCATTATTTGTTGCTTGTTTCCTTAGCTGGACTTTCAGTCTTAGGGCTTTTAACAAATTATCTAAAAATGAGTTTTACAGGGAATATGGGATTCCTTGTAGAGCAGCAGCAAAACATTTGTCCACTTTTGAATTTTCTTCATAGTCCAGCACAAACTTAGTTAATAACTGATACATTATAATTGCAGACCAAACATCTGCTGCCAATTTCCTAATTTTAAATTCTTCAAGCAACAGTGCAGGGGCAACTGGCTTCAATTTTTTTTCATAACTTATATCAACATATTTTGGAGCCGACAAATATTGGGAAAGATCATATAAGGAACTCTTTTCATCATTAAATTGGAACTTCAAAAAACTAAACTTGTGAGCATTCCTGTCTGCGGGAATGAATGTTAAGTCTTTCAATAAATTAGCCCGCCCAGACTTCGTTTGGGCTAATCATCTTGAGGCAAATATCAGGCCAAGAAAGTGTAGTATCACCTTCCAAAAACAAAGAATGATGACCCAAAGTTGCTTGTCCTTCCTCTCTCTTTGTAGTTGCTGAGATATCAGGAAGCTTAGAGACATTTTCATAAAATATCTTGAATAAGGAATCCACAGATTCAGATGGATTAGTGAACAAAGAAGACTTAGATCTTACCAATGTTATCCATGGCCTGTTAGAATCAACCTTACACTCAATATTATCCAGGAGCTGCGTGTCAGTCGACAGCAGCCTGTTTCCACTCGCAGTAACCAACACTTTTGCCCCAGGTGGAAGTGGTTGCCAAGATGTGGATAGGATGAAATCAGTCTCAACAGGTTCTTCCTGCTCAAGAGACTGAATACTATGATTAGAACCAGCCTCATCGTCCTGATCCTGGAACCCACTGAAATCAGACTGAGTAGTTAGAGGTTTCTGTGGACTTCCTACTGCCACACAGTCTGGAGGGTCCAATAACTTATTTTTCTTAGCAGGAGCAGTCTTGCCTAAGTGGGGATGAAGTCTTTTACCTAACACCAATAATCCTAAATTTTCTGCCAACTTGGGATATTTCCATTGTTGTACATTCAAAAATTTACTCTTCAAGGCCTTATTCCACCTACTTTTTAATTTGTATTTGCAATAAATCTTTCTTATCACCTGTAGCTTGATGAAATTGAAAAATTTGATCATAACAAACTGCACAATCCATTGGTGAAAATAAGTTATTTGAGACACAGCTGACATGAATTATGCAAGCCACATGAGGATCTATCTTAGTAATCCAAGTCGCTTTACATTTTTCATAATTACATGTAGTATGGCCCCCTTGGGTCTTGGGTGAAACTGCTACTACTGAATTCAAATTCTCTACTGACAGACAATTCCTTGAATGTAGTGCCTGAGCTGAACTTTCTAGTCCTTGTAGCTCAGCACTTAATAGTATCTCCTCAGGGACAGTTCCATAGTCTCCTCCATTATCCATAGGCCCGGAGTCCTGACCTTCATCCTCCAGTGGAACATCACTCATCTGAACTAGGAGGATACCATGAGTTACAGTATATCATTATAACACAAAGTAATAATAATAATTAATAAGGGAGAAAGCATTTTCTCCCAAACTTAATCAATATGACTCATAAATGTTATATTATTCGTAAGTTAGTGTTATACAAGTCACTCCTATGACCAATATAAACAATAACTCACTATTTCGTTTCTGTCTCCCGACTCTTATTTATCAAGTAGTATTCCTTAGCTCAATGAAACTTATTTATTTAAAAAAAAATTTTATAAAATAATTTCATTCAGAACATTTATTGAGAGGGATCATCAAGATCTTTATTTGTTGCCAATCAGGGGCACAGACATTATCCTCAAGTAAACACTTAAGGGAAAATTCCTACGTGCGCACTATCACCCGGCAGGGTTGACAGTGCTGAGCCGCTAACATAGCGCTCTATTGGCAGCAAAGTTCACTGTTACTCTAGCAATATTTATTGGGTTGAGAATTCCACCCTGAATTGGTCTCATATAACCCATAGGTGGTGTAAAGTCCATTTCAACATAACTCTAGATTGCTAGTAAGACCGGAAGGTCAACATTGTAATAGGCCCCTGTCTCAACAGAACGTATTATATAAATGGGTCAATACATCTGATATTATATTCAGATTCACCACCCTGTAACTTTCCACTGTCTATGAGTAAGACATGAGATGGACACGTGAGCGGGCAACTTACCCAGGAGGGCGAGACCCATAGCTCAGCATTTCTGTAAGCACGCACTGCGATGCCCTTAAGCTTCAGTAGCTCACCTCAACTCATATCGTAAGGACGTGACCTAACGTTTATTATACATAAACGCCGTCCCCTTCTCATTCACTCCTAGACAGTGAGACTTACGGTTGATATACACTCAGGAATTATATATACAACCTTTTATAATAAAACAAAGGAACTACCGTTTGGGTTTCGTTACTTAAAACCCAAATACAAATATGTGTGAACGGACTGGTTAATTGGACAAGCAGCCGATTCAACATTCCGGAAGGAACGCTAAGTCTAGCAGCCTCGCTAAAGTTCACCTGAACCCGCTACTGAGGACATGAAAGTTATAAAGAGACAAACTCAACTCTGGCCTTTTTGCTGAGAACAAATAGAAACCCAAGGGCGGAAGCCCAAAGGTTTTGTGAACGTACATAAGAGTAGGGAGAGAGACAGTCATTGTATTCATATTAGCTCGTGAATATACAGTATATGTATACAGTGACCCCTCGTTTAACGAACACCTCGGTTAACGTAATTTCGATTAACGAACTGCCTTCCATAAGGATCTTCAATTCGGTTAACGAAAAAAATTCGCTTAACGAACTTCTTACGAACCGACCTCAACATGTTTTCGCTTGCACTGACCGGGCAACCAGCTTTAGTATCAGTCCGCCAATACATTAATCGGTTCTAGGGCTTAAATTCCTTACTATTTTTGTAAATATCAAGAAGTTTATACTATTCAATAATTTTAAAAGTTTAATATTCAATTTTTTAGTCATTTTAACAATTATTGAACAAAATTGAAGGTAAAGTGACAAGTTTAATGCGCGGCATCCAGCCTCTTAACACAGCAAACAGGCGTCAGTCTCTCTCTGTTTTCACTGGAGGTAACATCTTGCTTGAGACTCTCTTCAACTAAACGCTTTTTTTCTGTGTTTCCAAGCAAATTATTGGTCATTTTGAAATATATTTTATATATTGACAATATATAATGCAGTGCAGCGTTGATTTAAAGAAAATAATCTTGAATTAAACCAGAGAGCTAAAATTTTATGGGTGAAATGGCACCATGGGGTGACTTCTCTTCCACCCCAATGCCTTCTCTTCTTCCTTCTCCTCCACCCCCATTCTAAATCCCATCATCATCATCATCATCATCATCCAGGAGCCTTCTACATACACACCTCAAAGTAAGTGAACTTTTCTACCATTTTTGTTGAATTTAGGAAATTTTCGGTGAGCTGGAACCAATTACCCAAAAACCCATTGAAACAATGGTTTCGGTTAACGAACGTTTCGGTTAACGAACGACCTTCTGGAACGGATTGAGTTCGTTAACCGAGGGGCCACTGTACAGTATATATAAATAGATATATTCACATATTCTCTTTTAGTGAAGACGAGCCCGGGAGGGTGCAGCGACATTCACCGAGTGACTTAAAGGCAAGGAATAGTCACAACGATCTAAACGACTCACAAAGAAAATGTGTTTTGGTCGCCATGCTGACCCAAATTCGTATAAGAAAACGTCCCAAATACAATAATTGAGAGACAACAAAATAAAAGTCACTCTACTTCAGGGGTGGGCAATTATTTTTGATGGAGGGCCACTTCATGAATGGTGGCACACTTCGCGGGCCACAGGTTAACAGCGACGAGCCAGTATTGCTGCTATGTCCACCCAACTTCCAAAATTGTCCTTTCTGTAATTAATAAGAATTTTTTTTTTCTGATTGCCAAATGCAGTGGCGGGCCACAGAAATAATTTGGCGGGCCAAATGTGGCCCGCGGGCCGCACTTTGCCCACCCCTGCTCTACTTCATCACTGTGCTATTAAGTACAAATACCGTATATAATATCCTTGCGGAGGTGAGTATTTCAGCAATTAGAACAAAAATTCGCGGAGCTTCCTTTTGTGTGTATTATAGCTGAATAGCCAGGCAAGAGATGAGCTTTGCAGTGTGCATGGAGGCTGGATGAGGGAAGGATTTTGAAAATAGCAATTAAATACCAGGTAGCGATGTGTCCTAATACTACAGTGAGTTCTGCTATAACGCGTGTTTTGATAACGCGAATTTGCTCTAACGGGATTTATGAATTCGGAACAATATTTGTATAACGCGAACGCTTGTTTGCTATAACGCGATTTTTGCTTACTATTTCTCCAATTTTGTGGTATTAACTGTGAATATGGTAAAGAAGAATATCTCCAAAAAGCGTTCTGATGATAGAATTCCCGGTGATTATCGTAAAAGAAAGGATATAACACTTGAAGAGAAGCTCGATGTTATCAACCTCAAAATCACCCTTCTCCCCCATCAAGTTACATTCATATTTTTTCAAGGTAAAGTGTTAAATTTACTGTATGATTTCATTATTAGATATGAATGTAACATTTATTTAGACTGTGCTATCCTTTGTGTTAGGCTAACTACTAAATTTTTTCGATTTCGAGTTATCTGCACCTAACCCTATTTTCTCCATAAGCCCTGTTATTTCTATTACGCGATTTTCTATAACACGATATTTTACAAGAACACAATTATCGCGTTATAGCAGAACTACCTGTACTTAAGTAATTATTAGATGTTTTAATTGCCTGTATGTTGGCCTGGCGAATTGGCTAGGAATTAACATTCCTAGGTAGCATTGCTGAGCGTCCTATTCAGAGCATTGAACAAAAACTCCCCTATCCCCGTAATTTTTCGGAAAATTCCGACTTTGTGAACGATTTTCCGCGAAAATTTCAATTCGCTCTATCGGAGAGTTCCGAGTTTGAGGGATTCTGGCTAATGGAGATATTACTCTACCATATGTTAAAGTGTGTGTGTGTGTGGACTGAACATCTGACTCGCCCTCCACATGGTCGTGTGGGTGACAGCAGTGCATGGGATCTATAGTGGTCAGACACAAAAACTCAAGGTCGAATCTTGGATTTACTGTATGTACTGTATGCATTTTGAGTTAATTATAATATATTTTTCACATATGGTTCATCATGTTTTGTTAATGAGTGTCAGTGGTACAGCGGCAACATGCATAACTCGCACCAATATGTCGAGGGTTCAAGCCGCCTCCTGGACACATGTGAGAAGGGTGTTATCCAGTGTGACTCTACCAAACATGACAAGTTTCCTGGTTACAATAAATCAATTGTTATTATAGGAATGTATTATGAAATAGATTAAGAAGAATGAATTATAGGAATGTATTATGAAATAGATTAAGAAGAATGAATTATAGGAATAAAATATGAAATAGATTAAGGTTAATGAATTATAGGAATGTATTATGAAATAAATTAAGAAGAATGAATTATAGGAATATAATATGAAGTAAATTGGGCAGACCCCATTCTGAAAAATGTGAAAGTCCGAAAAAAACAAATGTATGGACGGGCGGGGGGTTTGGAGATAATGCTGCTCATCTGAACTGTTTATAAAAATAAGTTGTTGTTGTTATGTTATTACTGCACTTCAACAACTAAGGTTTTTAAGTGTTCACAAGGATATTAAAAGAATATTACATTAACAATAAAAAAATATGAAACAGAACTCTCTGGGTTGAAAATCAGACTTAAGTCTGGTTGTCAACTACTGTTGTCACCGAGATGATTGTTATTCACTGTAAAGTGTTATACAGTGAACCCTCACTTTACGCAGTCAATTGAACCCACGGCAGCCCGCGTAAAGTGAGAAACGCGTAAAGTGAACAACATAACATATGGGATTAATTGAAATAGAGACCGGGCCGACCCCCAAACTCCACTTTTTCCGACAATACCTATGTTCTAGTAAAAATAACATCTTAATTTTATGATGGTACATGCACACAATATTTAAGAGAAATAGAGAAATACAGTCGCCAAGTTAATGTCCATTCAAATAATGGACTCAACTCCCTCCCCCTCTTCTCACACTCGCTGGCTCTTCCCTCTCTGAGAAATGATGGGGGAAAATACTAGATTTTAAGGTGTAGTAATAAATAATACCTCAAACTAAAGTTAGGATAATATAATTGACATTACTGGATTCCTTGTAAGACCAGGAATATTTTGAATGTAAATGTCATATATTTTGCACAAAAGATAACATATTTACTCAGAATAAACAAAATTCTTTTATGAGATCTAAAATTTGTATGTCTAATGCAAAATCTATGATGCTTATATTCAAAATGATCATCAAATTGTAAGAATTCCAGCAATGTAAATTATATTCTGGCCGGGTAATTTGTATTAATTTTATGAGCTAAATAACAAAAGTATACTTCACCCGCGTATATGAGTAGATGCACCGCGTAAAGTGGGAATTCCGGTTCTGGCAGGGTACTGCGTAAATGTAGAAACGCGTAAAGTGAAACCGCGTAAAGCGAGGGTTCACTGTATGTAAGTAACCACAGAATTTGTCTTATGAATAGAGAAACCTGTATACTGTACAGTACTATAAAAATAAAAATAAGAACAAATAAGTGTAGGAGCATATTGTATGTGGAAGACAAATGTTTGTCTGGGAGCAGATGCTGGTAGAGGGGGGTGGGTTGCTCCCTCCCCCTCTCTCCCAAGATTCCTAAAACACTTCTTTATGCAATTCCACCACAATTCTCATATAATTTAGGTTCATTTGGTGGCAGGTTGATAAAATATTAACCTTAAAGAGTCAGCTTTCCTGATAAAAGAATCCCACACTAAATACCATGAGTCATTTGTTTACAATGGGCAAACAGCTGATAGGCTTAGCTCCTTCACCATTCATGCTTACCACAATGTTTGTCTTCAACACATAGTAAATTAGAACAGTACAGTAATGTATTTATCACCACTTAATAAGTAATACTCTAGTGTATTTATCACCACTTAATAAGTAATACTCTAGTGTATTTATCACCACTTAATAAGTAATACTCTAGTGTATTTATCATCACTTAATAAATACTATTGTAGTGTAAAGTATTATGCATCTGCATATACCCTGGTTTATTCATTAATCATTTGTATAAGTGTACAAGTAGCCAAATTGAGCCATCACATAACAGGGCGTCCTCGCTTAAAGTCGGGGTTACGTTCCTGAAAATGCGACGTTAAGCGAAACAACGTTAAACGTATCAATTTTCCTCATAAGAAATAGATAAAATACGGGAGTTATGTTCCATAGCCTCCCTTTGCTCCATGAAATACATTACATATACAGAAAATCATTGCCATTTCTATATAAAATAGTATATAGATATATAGAACTACAGGTGCTCCCCGACTTATGACGGGGTTAGGGATCCAAATCCAGGTCATAAGTCCGATTAGTCGTAAGTCCGACATAGATTAAAAAAAAAAATATCAATTAAAAAAATAACTACAATGAAATACAGTACAGTAAAAGTGATAAATAATGAGGAATGGATACAGTGTGACTGAGCACTTGCCTTTAATGTAGTCAGTTGAATGCACACGGGGCCCCCATAATTTTCTATTTACGGGATACATGGAGACTACAGTCGGCCCTTCACATACGCGGGTTTAGCATACACGGATTCGCAAATACGCGGATTGCCCTGCCGGAGAAATATTCTGTACATTGAAGTAATTGAAGTACTGTACATTCAAATCGCGCCCGCCACCCCACACCGCCCGCCACCCCACACCGCCCGCCACCCACACGCCCGCCACCCCACACCGCCGCACACAGCCCACGCCACGCCCCCACACATGCCCACCCCACACAGCCCTCCACACCGCACACCACCGCCACCCCACACACACACACGTGCGTCACGCCACCCTGCGCTCCCTCACTCAGTCAGTTTCGCTGTAACCACACTTGTGTTGACATCAGCATTGTAGGTCAACCCTGATTTTTTGACCAAAAAATCGTTAATTTATGATATTCCTTGTTTATAGGTAGACCCAAGTTTTTGAGGGTATTGGAACAACAAAACCTTCAGTAAAAACACTCTACGTCCTATAAACTGAGGCTCACCGTGCCTGAAACGCCGAGTGCCGAAGGCAAATTGTTTACCATTTATTATTACGACACTTTGCACTGAAACGCGGGTAGTTTCAACAAGAATATTGTATATTTCCATTCAAGTATTTATTCAAGTCAATTAGGAGGGAATATTATTGTAATACAACAGTTTTTTAACTGAAAACCAGTACAGTTGTACCCCACTTAACGCGGTCAATAGAACCCAGAGGGTCCCGCGTTAAGTGAAATCCGCGTTAAGTGAAGAACAGAACATATGGGATTAATTCCAATAGAAACCAGCCCGACCCCCAAACTCCACTTTTTGAAGACACATAACTATGTTGTAGTAAAAATAGCATCTTAATTTTATGATGGTACATGCACACAATTAATACTTAAGAGAAATAGAGAAATACAGTCGCCAAGTTAATGTCCATTCAAATAATGGACTCAACTCCCTCCCCCTCTTCTCACACTACACTGCTGGCTCTTCCCTCTTTGAGAAATTTTTGGGGGAAAACCACTAAATTTTAATAAATAATACCTCAAACTAAATTGGGATAATACAATTGACATTGCTAGTTCGCCCAGCAAGACCAGGAATATTTTGAATACAAATGTCATATTTTGCACAAAAGATAACATATTTACTCAGAGTAAACATTATATCTAAAATTTGTATGTCTAATGCAAAATATATGATGTTTATATTCAAAATTATCACCAAATTGTAAGAATTCCAGCAATGTAAATTATATTCTGGCCGGGTAATTTGTATGAATTTTATGAGCTAAAACAAATATCTTCAGTTAATAAAAAAAAAATATTCTTCACGACACTATCTGTCAATCAAAGTACCCCACCTTGCCTCCCCCCTCTTCCAACCGCGCGGTCAGTCCCAACCCTCCCCCCCACCAATCCTCCCTTCAAGAGAAAGAGTGGATGAAAAAAATGAATTTTAACATTTTGTATTAAATAATACCTCAGATTAAAGTTAGGATAATATAATTGACATTGCTGGATTCCCCCCCTATTAGTCCGAATTAACGAGGGTCGACTGTACGTATGTCATTTCAGCAAAAATATTACATTTCCATATTCTCAGAAATAAATAGTAGTTTTGCTGAAACGTAATGTATTTCAATGTAAATTAGGATAAACTACATGAAAACAAGTCTTTACCTAACCTTCCGTTTTTCAAGATATGTTACTCGTTTTTTTAATAGTTTTCGGTTAAAATACTGTTATATTAGTGATGTTCTATTCATACTGTGCTTGATATAATACATTCACGGAAATGTAATATTTTTGCAACTACAATGCTGATGTCAGCACAAGTGTGGTTACAGCGAGACTGATTGAGTGAGGGAGCGCGGGGGTGGGGTGACGACGCGCTATGCGTGTGTGTGTGAGGTAGCGGGAGCTGGCGGTGTGCAGTGTTCGGTGCCGCGCGCGATTTGAATGTACTTCAATTACTTCAATGTACAGAATATTCCTCCGGCGGGGCAATCCGTGTATTTGAGAATCCGTGAATGCTAAACCCGCGTATGTGAAGGGCCGACTCTATATACAGTCACTGTTTTACAAGGATTCCAGCAACGCCAAGCAGATGGGGGAGAGAGAGGGTGCGAGGGGGCATGATGGGAGGGGAGGTACTGCGTTTGACAGTTGGCACAGGCCCAAGTCTAACGCGTGTATATTTATCAGTTCTTTGGTGACTAAGCTTCTCTCTTATAAAAAGCCAGTGAAATGACCTGGGTGAATATAATTAACATAGCTGGGATTCTTGTAACATGCTGATTAATTTGAATATAAACATGCTATAATTTGCAGTAGACAAAACAGTTTTAGTACCGTAATCAAATTAGTACATGTGCACTCCAGCTTTGCACTAAGGTCATTTATTTCTATTACGTTTCTTTTAGTATGGTGTGTGCATGTAAGTGGATGAAAATAAAGGAAGAAATTATGTAAATCTACCCAAAAATACAGTTGAAAATCTTTTTTATAGAATGTACTACAGTACTGTACACTAATGTACAACAATTTTTATCTCTTGAGCAAAATATATGACGTTTATATTCAAATTATTGGCTGTCTTGCAAGGATTCCAGCAATGCAAATTATAATCTCCTAACTTCAGTCTGAGATATTATATAAGATAAAAACTGTAAGCCTAAATAAACCCCTGGCTGAGCAGATGAGGGAGGGAGGGAAGGAGCCAGCCAACCAGCGAGGGGTGGGAGGGGGGGTTGAGGTAATATGTTTGACAGTTTGAGGCGAAGGTCTCTGTGTGTTTATTTAACAGTCCTACTATGCTTCTCCCATTTTAAAATGCCAGTGAAATGACCTGGGAGAATATAATTAACATTGCTGGGATTCTTGTAAGACACTGATTAATTTGAATAGCAACATGCTCTAATTTGCACTAGACATAACAATTTTAGTACCATAATGAAATTAGTACATGTGCACTCCAGCTTTGCACTAAGGTCATTTATTTCTTTTAGTACGGTGTGTGCATGTAAATGGATGAAAATAAATGAAGAAATTTATGTAAATCTACCCAAAAATACAGTTGAAAACTTTATACTGTATTATAAAATGTACTACACAGTATTGTACACTAATGTACTACATTTTTATATCTTGAGCAAAATATATGAAGTTTTTATTCAAATTATTGGCTGTCTTGCAAGGATTCCAGCAATGCAAATTATAATCTCCTAACTTTAGTCTGAGATATTATATAAAATAAACACCTTAAAGAATAAAGTTATCACCAATCTTTTGTCTGGGAACACAAGGAGGGAGGTAGCCAGCGAGCATGGGGGGGGGGAGGAGGTGAGGTGACAGAGTGTGGTGTTTGTTTATTTATTTGAGATAAGATGTGACAGTTGGCGCTGAAGGCCTACGTGTTTATTTATCATTACTTAAGAGTGACTAAGCTCTTCGCATAATTTGCCACCCAAACGACCTGGGTGAATATAACTTACATTGCTGGGATTCTTGTAAGATAGCGATTTATTTGAATACCTGTATAAACAATCTATATTTGCAATAGACATAACAATTTAAGTACCGTAATCATTTAGTACATGTACAGTACAGGTTTGTTCCACGGTAAAATCTTTTGAATAACGAAAGAAAGCAAAAGTCATTGTTTTCGTCATGATTTTATCCCACTTTCCACTGTAATACATACATCATTTCAGCAAAAATATTACATTTCCATATTTATTTCTGAGAATATATTCATTCAGTCACAGTTAAGGTAAAATACACTTGTGATGTAATATTTTAATGAAAATACCCGGTATTTAGAAATACGGTATCGTAGTTTTCTTTGGTTTCAAATTTAATTAACAAAGATTGATGTTTCAAATGTAATGAACAAAAATTTATGTACAGTATCTATAAATATACTTTAAAAAATGAATATTTTATTTTTACATCGTCCTGTGCTACCATACCATGCATTTGGCTACTTTGGGCTTGCTATGATGACGCAAGAGATCTGCCCTGGCAACTGTACCGACACTCACAGCTGGTGGTGCGTTGGTGCGTCATTTCCATTGTTTACTGGTAGTTACTGGTAAATATTTTTCAACCTAACGAAACCATTACCAGTTTAGAGGTCGACCCCCAATTTTTTGCCAAATAATTTGGTCTTAAAAACTCGAACTACACACAGGTATATACAGTAAATAAGGACAAGGGGGGCCAGGGTTTTTTTTTTGGGGGGGGGCAAAAGTACACGGATTTTTAACATTCACGGGTATCTCTGTTAACTAATCAGCGTATGCTAGGCGGACTGTATATTAATTGGATGAAGCAGAGGAGGAGACAGGGCTGGGTGGGTCATCACTGTCGCTTTCTTCAGACAGGTTTATGTACTGTGGAAACTTGCTGGTTGAAGGTATTGGATCATCTTGAGGGAGTGAAGAGGCAGCACTGGTGGGGCGTGAGGAGACAGCACTGGGGGACTTCTTAAAATAGATGTCCAATTTAGACTGCACAGTTGTTTTTTCTTTTCATTATAAATTTCTCTGCAGCAAACAAGTGCATCTTGGATCATTTTGTCAACTTTGGCATAACGCTCATAATTTTGATCCATGCCATCAAACATTTGCATTCCTTTATTAATTGTAGCAAATGCCTCTGCCATTTGTTTCACTGAAAACTTTTTGGGGGGTGCAGGTTCTTTTCTACATTTTGTCTTTCTTCTTCCTCTGCAATTTTCTGTGCATCTAGTTCAATAAGATCCTCGTTACTGAGCTCTTCTGCTACACTTTCAACCAACTGTCCAACATCTTCGTTATCAATTTCTAACTCCTGCTGTTTACCTAACTCCACTATCTTGTTACTAATATCCGAAATAACTTCATTTTCATTAAATCCTTTGAAACTGTTCATATATCTTTTCAGGATTTTCTTCCATATTCCATTCATGCAATTTTTTGGAACCTGATCCCATGCTGCACTAATGTTCTTTATACATGACAAAACGTTGTACTTCCAAAACTCTGAGCGTTTTCTCACCTTCAGTAGCAGCAACAGCCTGAGCGAAGGTCGTACGCAAATAGTACGCTTTAAAGGCAGCAGTAGCACCTTGATCCAGGGTTGGATGACAGAGGTAGTGTTAGGTGGAATGTACACTACCTTAACATCAGGGTGCATGTTGTCCAGGTGTGGTGGGTGTCCTGGAGCATTATCCAAAATCAGCAAAATCTTGAATGGAATCCGTTGTTGCAGACAATACTCCTTGGCTCGAGAAATGAAACAAGTCATGAACCAATCCTCAAACAGTGCTAAGGTCATCCAGACTTTCTTATTACTACGATAAAACACTGGCAGTGTGTGCTTGCTGACATGTTTAAAAGCCCTGGGGTTCTCTGAATGATAGATCATGAAGGGCTTTAGCTTGAAACCAGCAACATTCCCCCCAACAGAAGTGTAATTCTGCCCTTGAATGCCTTGAATCCTGGCATTGTTTTCGCCTCTTTGTGGATGTATGTCCGCTCAGGCATGCGCTTCCACAATAATCCAGTCTCATCCACATTGAATATTTGCTCAGGCAAATAATTCCCTTCCACAATCACTTATTCTAACTCCTCCCTAAAAGCTTCGGCAGCACCAACATCGGCACTAGCTGCCTCTCCACTCTTCTTAACATTGTGTAGACTGTAGCGGTTTTAAATTCTATCAAACCACCCATGACTTCCTGTAAAGGTTTGATCGCATTCACCTCCTGCCTGCTCCTTCAGGCCTTGGAACAGGCTTCTTGCTTTAGCCTGTATGGTTAGAAGGCTTAAGGGTACACGCTTCTGTATCTAGTCTTCTATCCATATCCCCAATAATTTTTCCATAACGTGAATAGGACCTTGTCTTTTCTTTGAAATTATAGTTCCCTTTATAGGTGTTGTTCCTTTCACTACATCACGAATACGTTCCTTTTCCTTCAGAATAGTGGCTATGGTCGAGTGTGAGAAACCTACAGCGCGCGGAATGTGAGATCGTGTGCTGAAAAAATATTGATATTTACGATTATGTTATATAAATAAAGTCAAGTAACACTTACCACTTCAATTAATACTTTGTAGTGTTTCCTCTGCGCTTCAGACATTCTTTTAGCCTTCGAGGAACACTGTCAGCAAGGTTTTGCAAGAGGTCAGGTGGCAAATTTGCCCAGGTATCCTTGATGGCTGCCTCTAGCTTCGGGATTGATGATGTGTCAGCGTCGCGCAGATGACGCTTAACAATGGACCACAAATTTTCTATTGGGTTAAGATCTGGGCTACTGCCAGGCCAGTCATTAAAGAAAGGTACCTCACAGTCTTTGAGCCACTGTATGACACTTTTAGCAGTGTGGCATGGGGCACCGTCCTGCATGAAAAGGCTTGCCTTAGCTTTATCAAATGATTCAGGTAAGAAATCACTGAGCAGTTCAAGATAGTTCTACTGGTTCATCATCTGGTTCTTAGGGAGGATTACTAGTTCACCAACACCATAATACGTAAAGGAAGCCCAACCCATAAGCGAGGCAGGGTGCTTAACAGTCTTCACTGTGTACTGTAGGAGGTGCGCGTCTGAGTGGGGCGGGCGGTACACCCTCCCACCACTACTCCCAGTCACAGAAAACGTAGCCTCGTCGGACCACAATACACTTTTCCATGACTCTAAATCCCACACTTCATATTTCTTGCAAAATTTCACTCTATTTTTCTTCTGTCTCTTCGTCAACAGAGGTTTACGGCGGGCACGAAAGCTCTTAAATCCCAGGTCATCGTGCAGGGCTTGTTGAACACAACGTAACGAGACGTGACTCAAAAGACGGGGGTTTCTCTCTTCCACTTCACGTGCTGTGAGTGAGGGATTGGACCGAACTTGTCGAGAAATAACTTTAAGTGTCCGTGGAGACAATAATTTAGGCCTACCAGACTTAGGTAATGTAGCTGGTAAATCGTCCTCTCCAAGGTCACGGAAACGTTTGACAAGATTTTGAACAACTCGTAATGCCACACCAGTCTGAGCCGAAATTTCTCTCAGTACATGGTTCGCTTTGTACAATGCAATCACTGCTGCAATATCGTCTCTTGTAGTAACCCTCCTGGACATCTCTGATGGCCACTATGTCGGGTTAATGCACCTTAAACTAGACAAAACATGGCCACATGGCGCGGGAACCCGCGCAATAAATCTTCCCCTCACAGTTGCCAGAGGCGCACTGACTACAAGCCGTGGCGTGTTCTCAGTTGCCAAATGTCACCACTTGCCAGCAAACCAAGCGTTTTGACATCTCGCATCCCAGGACAGCCTTCACAACAAATGATCTTATTTTTGCGAGAACTTAGTTCGTCGGCCCTATCGCGATTTAATATTCCGCGCAGACTGTAGGTCGCGTGAGATTGTTGGTACAGTTTTTCGATTCTCATGCTGCATTATTATCTTCATTTTCATGTAAAATGTTATTGCCTATCTCATTTTCTTTGGAGCACCAGCAGCCTTCTCGCTTTCACGCTTTCCAGTCATTATAAAGTCAATTAAATACGATAATAACGAAAGTTCACAGCGCGATCAGTATAGGATCCGATAGCCAAACACCAACTAAGCGCTCCACTGAGTGAGTGTACCCACGCGGCGACCCAAGCCGCGCCATTAGGGTGTGTCATAGGAGGGAAGATCAGCTAAAACTAATGGCCCTTCACTTTTTTGGTAGATTTTAGTGTATATAAACAGAAAATAATTTAAGTCTCAATATTTTGCAACCTTTTGCTAGGTAAATTTTAGCGTGAAATTTATCGAAAATCTAACGTACAGCTGCATTAGTGCATTACAATTAAATAGTGAACACTGCTTTCTGACTTCATTCTTTAACAACCCAACTAACAATATTTTTTTCTGTTTCAGATTCTGATGCATTTATAAGTTGATAATATTTGCGATGGCTGCTTGTGTCAGGACGAGGAACCAAAAATCCAGCCATCTCAGTCACTATCTTGGGTCTGGGAGAGAGCTCCTGAAGTCGGAGTTGCCTACATTGAGAGATGCTTTGAGATGCGAGTGTTTTAATCAGGCAAATCAGTGAAAAGAACCAAAGAACTTACACAAACAAAGACATTGCCAGTGATATGACCAAAGCTGTCTTGGCACAGTACACTCTGGCTAACGCTCAGTTCAAGCCTCCAGTCATAACAAGTCAAAGAAGATTAGTGAGAGACTGCTAGCCAGTTGGGAAAAGGCAAGAGATATCTCTCTTGGGAGAGGAAAACTTGCAGTTAAGGACAGCTTTGCAAAGCAACTGGACCAGTTATTTGACATAATTACTTGCAAGTGCTGGTGTTCTCTGTCTGCCTGAGTTTGGATGTGATCGTGACTGTGATCAAATTTATCCTGTATTTACTAGTGAACTGAAGATTCTGTGATCGAACTGGCATTTGTCAAGCTTTGAAGAGAAGGCTAATATAGAATCTCCATAGAGCTATTGAGAATATTAGATCCAGAGAGCAAGGCTGCCACAGAGAGATAGAGAGGAAAGTTGCCGAGGAAGAACAGAAAATGGGGTGAAATTAAAAAAAGACCCGATGATTGGAGTCAAAGCTGATTCAGAGTTTAATGACTTCCCCATGGCTGATCCGAGTGCTGAAACCAGGGAAGAATGGTGACTGTCCCTAACCAGAAAATAAATGATCCCAAACCTTCCAGGCATAAGTTGAAATAGGAAAGATATCCGAGCATAGCTCTGGCCCAGCATCGACACCACACTGGTCTCAGAGAAACTGCAGAGATAGCAACAGCTGCCTGGATTGACGGTGGATTTGGTAACACCTGATGATGTTCACCTGGTGATAGATCATAACAAAGTAAGGAGAGCTCAGGAGAAACTTGTCAGTAACCTAGAAGAGGAGTTTGATAAGGGGATAAGAGAAAATGGAATCAATTGTTTGTTCTCTGATGGGAGAAGGGATGACACTAAAGTGTTCATGAAAGTTGGAGATTCTGACAAGTTGTTCCCTGCCATGGTGAAGGAGGAACACTATTCCTGCTGCAGTGAACCAGGAGGGAAGTATTTGTGGCATTTCACTCCAGAGAAAGATGACATCAGGAAACCAGCTGAGATAGTAGCAGATAACATTGTGAACTGGCCCAGAGAGAGGAACGTAGACCAGACCCTGCAGGCCATTGGAGGGGACAGCACCAACACGAACACAGGGTGGCAAGGGGGAGTCATGCAGTGGATAGAGCGGAAGATTAGGAGGAAGCTGGTCTGGATTGTTTGTGACCTCCACACCAACGAGTTGCCACTCAGACATCTGATCCAGGAGCTGGATGGCAAGACTCTTTCAAACAACAGATGGTCTGGTCCTCTTGGCAAGATGCTGGACTCTGCCACTGAGTTAGAAATAAATCCGAGTTTTGAAAAAATCACAGTTGGCCCTCCACTCGTTGAGCTTGCACATACTGTCATTGACAACCTGAGTACTGACCAGTACTATGGTTACATGATTTGCAGTGCCATCAAAACTGGGGTCATGCCTGATAGACTTGCTTACCTGCAGATAGGTCCAGTCTCACATTCTCGGTGGCTCACAACGGCTCTCAGGTTCTGCAGAATTTGGGTCGCTCATCATAAACTGAAAGGGAACCAGCTTCACAACCTGAGACTTATTGTCCAATTCATCATGAGTGTCTACTTGCCAAATTGGTTCAACACCAAGGTCAAGTCATCGTTCTCCGAAGGTCCGAGGCATGTTCTCTTCCAGCTTGAGCTCCTGAGGAGTCAGCCAAGGAAGGTTGTTCAGATTGTGGAGCAGACTGTGAGGAGATCTTCCTGGTATGCTCATCCCGAGGCAGTTCTGCAGACAATGCTCTGCAGTAAGGATGAGGAGAGAAGAGTGGCAGTCAAAAAGATCTTGGATATGAGACTTATGAGAGGATCTGGGCATGACGAATCAGTTGGTGACGATTCCTTCAGGGTCAGGAAGACTCCTGAAGTCAATCTAGGTGCCAAGACCCTCACTGATCTCATAGATCTGGATAACATCCAGGCTGGCAGTGAGCCCCCTCTTACCTGCAGCCTCACCAATGTTCAAGTCAGAGCTTTCCTGGACAACCCCATGTCCCTGCCTGGCCCTCGCACCCAGAGTATAGAGCGTTGTGTACAGCAAGTGAGCGAGGCCAGCAGTCACGTGTACAGCCAGGAGAGGAGGGAAGGCTACATCCAGGCTCAGGTGGTCAGCAGGGAGGTGATGAGTAGAAACAGAAGCAAGAAAGACATGTTCTCTATGGTGTGCAGCAACACCGGGTCGTAGTAGTAAAACCGGTTTTTGTATTTAATGATTTTGTTTTCTAAAGGAATATTAAATTTAATAAATGTGTCAAGATCATTCGTTTCACTATTCTGGATCATTTTCATCCTAATAAATTAACCTGATACATTTACTTTACTTTAAATAAGCTATTTAGTGGTGTTGGTAAAAGGGTGGGAATACTGAATTTTCATAAGATTTCAAGTTAAAATTTACCTAGCAAAAAATAAAAATTTTTCAAATCTGAAGATATCACATGATTCTGCACATAGAACTACATCATTAATACCATGGGCCGATTTTTCAAACTCAAAAAAAAAAAATTCGCCTCCGTATGACACACCCTACCGCGCCATGCTCTCGCCCGGGACGGAAACGTTTCGGTATAGAAAATGCGTGCGTCATTTGAAAATATTTTTGGTTACGACTGCCACGGTCGTATGTCCCGACGGTCGTAAGGTCAGAGTAGTTCGTAAGTACCGATGGACGTAAGTTGAAGCAGTCGTAAGTAGGGGAACACCTGTGCTAAGTTTGTATTGGTACTCACCGATGGGCGGAGGTGGTAGAGCGAATGTGTGGTGGGTAGTGGAGCGAAGGAGGAGGATGGCGGGAGCGGAGGAGGAGGGTGGGAGTGGAGGAAGGTGGGGAGTCACTGAGACTCTGCGGCTGCCTGTGTTCTGTCAATTGTTGCAGATCTTCGTTGGTGAACTCTTCTGTATGGGATGCCAGAACGTCTTCAATATCCTCTGATTCCAGCTCATCAAAGCCTGCCTGTCTGGCCAAGCTGAGGATATCCCTATTTACAGCTGGGACCAAGTCCGTGAATCCCGTAAAACTGTTGACTCGCTCGAGCCACAGTTTACGCCACACACCATTCGGGCAACTTTCTAAAACCTCTTCCCATACCTTGTCAATGTTGTCAATTGCATGAAGAATGTTGAAGCCACGACAATATTCTCGGATCGTTGGTTTATTTTCTCCGTCTGTCGCCTTGAGCAACTGGGCCATTGTACGGCATAAATAATACTCCTTGAATGTGGCGATGAAGCCTTGCTCCATAGGTTGCATCAGTACTGTCGTGTTGGGAGGCAGGAATGCAACTTTTACACTGCCATGCACGTTGTCGAGATTGGGAGGATGAGCTGGAGCATTGTCAAGGATCAGAAGAATTTTGAAGTTAAGGTTCTCCTTGGCACAGTATTCCTTCATTCCTTGCAGGGACGGCGTACACGTTTAACCACTGGCTAAATATGGCGCCGGTTACCCATGCCTTTTTGTTTGCCTTGTAAATGACAGGAAGGTGATCCTTAGAGTAACCTTTCAGGGCCCGTGGGTTGGCAGCGCGAGAAATTAGCATAGGCTTCAGCTTGAAGTCGCCGGCAGCATTCGCGACAAGCAGCAGCGTCAAGCGGTCTCTTGCCGCTTTAAAACCTGGCGCTCTTTTTTCCTCCTTGGAGATATAGGTCCTCTCAGGCATCCTCTTCCAAAAGAGACCAGTCTCGTCCACATTGAAGACATGCTTCGGTGAGTAGCCTCCTTGCTGGATAATCTGTTAGAATTCTGGCGGGAATTTCTAAAATTTCTAATGTGTCATGGAAGCCACACATCCACAACATTGCTAAAGCTGCCTCCCGAAAACTTGGAATGCTCTACAGATGCCGTAGCTAATTCACTTCTGAGCAGTTGCCTCAAGTATTTAAGAGATTCATTCATCCTAACTTGGAGTAATGCTCTCATATCTGGGGTGGCTCTTCTGTCCAACTGTTAGATAGGGTGGAATCAAAGGCATTTTGTCTTATTAATTCTCCTCCTGTGGATGTCGGTCACACTAGAATAACCCGTTATAGTACATCCTCCTTTCCTCATACAGCCAAACTCTGGAATGCTCTGCCTCCTGTGTTTCCATACTCATACAATCTGTCTCACTTAAAAAAAGCTGGTTTTCCGGCATCTTCGTGGTGTAGATTAATATAACCTTCTACTCTTCTATTTAAATTTTTTTTTTTTTTTTATATATACTCTATTTCCCCCCACCCCAGGCCCCACTGTGGGTTGATGACCTGTGCCTGGGTGGGCTATTCCCCATAAAAAACAACAACTTAGATTATTATGGCAATTCACAGTGTAGGAGGGAGGAGGAAGTCTGGGAGGGAGGAAGGAAGGATTCTGGGAAAAGGGAAGGAGTCTGGGAGGAAGGATGGTGTGTGGGAGAGAGGAAGGAAGTAGTGTGGGAGGGAGGGAGGAAGTAGTGTTGGAGGGAGGAAGCGGTGTGAGAGGGAGGAAGGAGTGTGGGAGGGAGGGAACAGTGTGGGACGGAGGAAGGAATATGGAAGGGAAGGAGCTAGTTTAGGAGGGAAGGAGTGTGGGTGGATGTAACCATGCAGTGGGACTGGGAGTGGTAGGGGTCGGTGAAGTAGAGGGAGTACTGGACGTTCCTGGAGATGGGGAGGGCAGCAACCCTCTATCCTCCACTTGCCACTCATCATGGTTATCGTCATTGCTCTCCTCTTGTTCAAACACATAGTACGGGTCATTATCATTATCATCACCTTCAATATCACTATGAATACATGCCTCTGTCAATACCATGTTCATCTTCACCCTTACCAAATAATTCAGAGTAAATCTCATCCTGATTGAGTTGCGTTCACATCCCATGGTGTTTAAGACTACTGCGTAGGTAGTAGGCAGCTGTCAAACAGGAAGCTACTACAGCCTGGAAAGATATTGGAAGCATAATGTGTTGTCTAATGGTAGACCCTCATACTAGTTAGTCATTTCTGCTACAACGTGTGTGTTTTGTCAACACGAATTGGTTGTAATGCGATTGATGAACAGGGGAATGCTGTTTGTAAATTGTGAACTTTTGCATATGAATTGTTGGCTATAACATGATTCCATCCTCAATGTTTTGATTCCATCCTCAATATTTTATGCCTGGCGCGGTGTTATGCAATGTTTACAGTTCACGTTCGACATCACATGTTGAATTGATTCGTGTCTTTTGTTTGTGAAGTGTTTTTTGAGAGGTAGTCTGTAAATTTTGTTCTCTTTTTTTGCAAATTTCGCAGTGAGGACTAATAACGGTTTGCACCAGTGCTCTCTGTTTACATCATGTGATCAGTTGAATCGCACGGTTTCTGTAGATTGCTCCACGATTTTCATTGTTTTCTCCAATTTTGTTGTGTTAGCGATGAATATGGAAAGACAAGGTAAGAAGAATGTTTCCAAGAAGCGTTCTGGTGATCGAATTGCCGGTGGTGAACGTAAAAGAGGTTTACAAGAGCGCAACTATTGTGTTGTAGCCCCCCGCCATCCTAGCGACCTGTCAAGTCAAGATAATGACCTCTACCTCTACTGTGGGTGGTGCTGGTGGGGGTGGGACAGACCCACTTAAGCGGCCAAATAGGGAAGGCCTAAAAACTAGTGAGATAAGAAAGATTACTGGTTTTCCGGAAAGCACCATCAAGTCAATAAAGGCAGAATTTGTATCATTTGGAGGATATAAATGGGAAAATCAGAGGTTGATGTAGAGTGGCCAGTCTTTATTGTAATTTTTCCCATTAGTTTATGTATTTGCATTTGGCGAATTTGAATTTCGCGCAATTTTTCCAGTCTATATTACTCGTGAAATACAAGATCTTAATGTAATTTTTATTTATTTTTTTTAATAATAATAATAATAATAATTATTATTATTATTATTATTATTATTATTATTATTATTATTATTATTATTATTATTATTATTATTATTATTATCATCATCATCATTATTATTATTATTATCATCATCATCATCATCATCATTACATTTTCGTCCCTCAGGCCCCGATGTGGGTCAGTGACCTGTTCTCAGTAGGGCCAATCCCCGTTAAAAAAAAAAAAAAAAAAAAATCTTGAACTTTGACTGTGGAAAGATATGGGAGGGGGGGGGATTCCTCAATGCTGAGTGGCAGGAAACGTTTACACAAGATGCCAGACACCACCAGCCAACAGATTATGGTAGCTAGACTCAGTTTTAATGACACAGGAAAAGTATACTTACAAAACGAATGACCAGAGATAGTTACATCGGTGATCACATATTTGAACATCAATGACCAGTTACGGGTTAAATCATTGTCCATTTTCTGTACAGTACAGTATACCTGTACTGTACAGTATCCTGTTTACAGCATACTGTGAACTTTTATTTTATTTTTTAGAATTTCACTTCTTACTTGAGGTATGTTTTTTTGTTGGAGTATGATTGTGGATTACTAATACAGTAGTGTACTTAATTTCTTAATTGTCTTTCCAGTGCAATGCGGGACCAGTATATGCGAACAGGAGAAGGGTTCCTGCTTGTGTTTGCCGTCAACAATGCAAAATCCTTTGAGGATATAAGTACATATCGTGAGCAGATAAAGAGAGTTAAAGATGCTGAAGTGGTACCCATGGTTTGTAAGTAGGAGATGAACCAGGTGTTTATTCTGCTTTCTGTGAAGTTATTTATAAAGTGTTCACAATTTTTATATGGAAATTATGGTCTTTAACTCATATGTTGAACTTGTTTCTCATTGATGGCTACATGTTTCACTGCTTGTTCAGGCTCCTCCTTTAGCACATTATAACTATAATTTTTTCTTGCTGTTCCTCAACATCTTACATGTGCTGGTTACATTTTGATCAATAAACCTACTACTGTACTGTCTCTTAAGTGATGGTACATTGAAGGAGTGAAGGAGTATTGCTTCAGGCGTGTCTTTGTTTTCCCTATTACAATGCCAATCTTCTTAGTGAATCTTTATACAGTACAATCATGCCGCATCTTATGCGCTTTTAACTTACACGCATTCAACTTTACATGCTTGGCTGAGGGGAAAAAAAGACGGCGACAGTGGGAGCGTATGACTGGGGGAGATACTTCCACCCGTGCCGTTTGTACTGAGCAGGAGAGGGGATTTGTGTTGTGTGCTTCTGCCGACTGATCATTAGGAACAGTTGCTAAGGGTCAGTTGGCAGAGGCAGCATATCCCAGCTGAGCTGTGATACAGTGTGTGGGAGAGTAGAGGATAGGAAAGTGTGGGGAGGGGAGGGAGAAGTGATGGTAGGATTGTGGGAGAAGGGAGAGCATAGGAGTTTAAAAGAAGAGTGTGGGAGAGGGGAGGTCAAGAGTGTGTGGGGTAAAGTGAGAGTAGGAAAGGGTGAAAACATGGGAAAGAGCATGAAGAAACAACAGGGTGGATGGGAGAGCAAGAAAGAGATAGAGGAAGTAGGAAAGAATAGGATAAAGTGAGAGGGTGTGGGAGAGAGAGCCCCGAGGGAGAAGCATCATACACAACCCACATACCTCCTGTGTTTGAATGCCTGAGTCAGGCAGTTTCTTCTTGCTTGCAATCACCTTGTTAGTGCTTTTTTCAGTGACAACGTGTGCTTGTGTTGTGTGTACTTGCTCTGCAGGGGCGGATCCAGGATTCTCAAAGGGTGGGGGGGTCCAAGAAGTTGTGGGTGGGGGAACATAGCGAGTACAGCAAGCCCACCCAGCTGGGGGAAATTATTATTACAGTCGTGCGCCGGTTAACTTCCTAGATAAGTTCTTGGAAACGTGACGTTAACCGAAATGGACGTTGTCCGATCATCACATAAACTTTTTATTTATTCTTACGTGTATATGGAATACTCTTTACGTACATATACACTTTTACTCTTAAATCACTACTGTAATGTGATACAGGTGATTAATTTTTATCTCTTGTGCAAAATACATGACGTTTATATTAAAATTATTCACTGTTTTACAAGGATTCCAGCAACGACGGGCAGATTGGGGAGAGAGAGGGTGGGAGCGAGCGAGGGGGCGTGGGGTGAGGGGAGGTACTACGTTTGACACTTGGCACAGGCCCAGGTCTAACGCTGTATATTTATCAGTTCTTAGGTGACTAAGCTTCTCTCTTATAAAAAGCCAGTGAAATGACCTGGGTGAATATAATTAACATAGCTGGGATTCTTGTAACATACTGATTAATTTGAATATAAACATGCTATAATTTGCACTAGACAAAACAATTTTAGTACCGTAATCAAATTATTACATGTGCACTCCAGCATTGCACTAAGGTCATTTATTTCTATTACATTTCTTTTAGTATGGTGTGTGCATGTAAATTGATGAAAATAAATGAAGAAATCTATGTAAATCTACCCAAAAATATAGTTGAAAAACTTTTTTATAAAATGTACTACAGTACTGTACACTAATGTACAACAATTTTTATCTCTTGAGCAAAATATATGACGTTTATATTCAAATTATTGGCTGTCTTGCAAGGATTCCAGCAATGCAAATTATAATCTCCTAACTTTAGTCTGAGATATTATATAAGATAAAAACTGTAAGCCTAAAAGCCTGGCTGGGGGAAGGGGGGACTGACGGCCCGCCACCCAGCGAGGGGTTGAGGGGGGGGTGTTGAGGTGGTTGAAGGTCTCTGTGTGTTTATTTAACAGTCCTACTAAGCTTCTTTCATTTTAAAATGCCAGTGATATGACCTAGGAGAATATAATTAACATAGCTGGGATCCTTGTAAGATACTGATTTATTTGAATATAAACATGTTGTAATTTGCACTAGACATAACAATTTTAGTACCGTAATCAAATTAGTACATGTGCACTCCAGCTTTGCACTCATTTATTTATTTTATGTTTCTTTTAGTATGGTGTGTGCATGTAAATGGATGAAAATAAATGAAGAAATTTATGTAAATCTACCCAAAAATACAGTTGAAAAACTTTTTATAAAATGTACTACAGTATTGTACACTAATGTACTACATTTTTTATATCTTGAGCAAAATATATGATGCTTATATTCAAATTAATCTCTGTCTTGCAAGGATTTCAGCAATGCAAATTATATTATCTTAACTTTAGTCTGAGATATTATATAAAATAAACATAAAGAAATCACCAGGGTGGGAAGAGGGGGCGGGAGGTGAGGTGACAATGTCTGGCGTTTGTTTGTTTATTTATTTGAGATAAGATTTGACAGTTGGCGCTGAAGGCCTGCCTGCGTGTTTATTTATCATTACTTAAGAGTGACTAAGCTCGTCTCATAATTTTCCACCCAAACGACCTGGGTGAATATAACTTACATTGGAGGGATTCTTGTAAGATAGTAATTTATTTGAATATTTTTTTTTCAATTTAAATTTTAATTGTTTATTCCTTGATAGAGGAAGTGGGATCCTAGTGCTGTCACTTGGTACCCCTGTACCATAACACCAGAAGCAACTGGCCAGTGTCACAGGTATATACAGTACAGTACAGTCATCCCTTGGTTATCGCGCCTAATTGGGACCCCGCCGATAACGAAAGTACAGAACCTATGGGCTTTATTTTAATTGGTTCATTTACCCAAGACCCAACCCCAAGTTTCCCATTTTACCACCATTTAGACCCACTAAATATATATATAATGTTATGGTAAATATCATAAACACACATAGGCATGGCTAGGTTTATTACAAAGTGATGAAAAGGGTACACTTAATACTGTAGTCCACAAAACATGTAGCTATGCTTTTTTAATTTGGTCCCCTGTCATACGAGTCCGTTTTCTCTCACATCAGGACGCCTGAGTCTTCCGTCTTCTCTCTTAATCTTAGAGTGCACCAGAAACTTTACTATTTTTAGTAATGCCACAGAATTAGAAATTGCAACCCCAATTGCAACTGGGGTTGCAATTGTTGAGGCAACTAGATATGTCTGATTACAGCAAATGTGTTATTGTCAATTTGTAGGTGAAAGATTTTATCCTCAATAGATGTAGGTTAACATTTCACCTGTAAGCAAATGCTTATAAAAAGCCTAAGTAAGTTAGCATATTCCTTTAACACATAATATCTGACCAGTATGGGGAGGATCATTGTGTCTCCGTCAGGGGGTTGTGGAGTGGTGGTCCAGCAGGTGTCACGTTTTTTTTGGGGGCAACGATATGCGATCGGGCGTTGTTCTGTCGGACGTTAACTGGCGATGACTGTATTTATTTTGGGGGTAATCCTGCCCAGGAAATTTGTTTAAATCTGACCAATATCATGGGCATTTTTGAAGCCATGTGCACTTGATTTTAGGAGATATTCTGAGGTCAATAGTAATGACTTTACTATACAAAAACACCTGAGTACAATACTGCATTAAATAAATAGTATTGGAATTTTCTGATGAAATGGGGGTCCGAACCCCTAGGACCCCCCCCACCCCTGGATTTGTCCCTGGTTTGTGTGCATGTGTGCAGGGGTGTTAGAGAGAGAATGCATCTGTGCATGTGTGTGTGTATGTGCGTGCGTGCTTGCGTGCGTGCGTGCGTGCTTGCGTGCGTGCGTGCGTGCGTGTCCTGAGCTCGCACTATCTTTTATAAATTTTGCTGTTTTTATGCTTTCATTATTTTTCCTAAATATTTTCTGCTGAAATCAACTTGACAATAATTGACAGAGGATAAAGTTAACTTACAGCAGAGGTGGTTGTGTGGTGCACATTTAAACTGAAATAGGCCTCACCAGTCAAGTTGCTACACAAAATACACACCCATGCTCTTGCTCTTCATTTCTTATTTTAAAGTTTTATATTATATTTTCTTTATATCTAAGTCACATTAGAGTATTGAAATGATTTTCCACAACTTTTGTAGTTTCATTATATGTAACAGTGGCAACATGCATTACCATCTCCCTCCCTCCCTCCCTCCTTCCCTCCTTCCCTCCTTCCCTCCGTAAGGCGGGACATTTAAATTACCATTGTATGGTAATTTAGCACTAAGCGTCTGGATCCTCCAGATGCTTAGTGTTAAAAGCTCTTCTGGAGGCTTGCTGCCTTCGTCATTTTGGTGTGATGTGAAGTGAGAGCTTGGCTCTGACGAGTCGATGATCAGTGTCGCAGCGGTCTGAGCCACACAGGGCTCAAGTGATGACATCTTGGCGATCTCTTTCTCTGACAATGATGTAGTCAATGAGATGCCAGTGCTTGGATCGTGGGTGTTGCCACGAACCCTTGAACTTGCCGCCTAAACATGGTATTGGTGATAGTGAGGTTGTGTGCAGCACACTTGCTGAGGAGGAGTAGGCCATTGGCATTACACTTGCCTAGTCCATTTCACCCTGTGGTTCCCTGCCAAATGTTAGCATCTCTGCCAATTCTGGCATTGAAGTTGCCAAGGAGCACAACCTGTCTTCTCTGGGGATAGAGGTTAGCACTGTTGTGGTCGGTGTAAAAGGCCTCCTTGATGTCATCCTCTGCATCCAGTGTTGGGGCGTATGCACTGATGAAAAAGACATGATTTGAGTGATTCAGTGGGACTCGGAGCGTCACGAGGTGCTCGTTGATCCCAATAGGCGTTTTCAGTTAGCCTGTATAGGATGCGTTGGCGGATGGCAAAGCCAACTCCATAAATGCGGTTTCTCTCTGCAGCAGGCTTACCCTTCCAGAAGAAGGCATAGCCAGACCCCCGTTCTGTGAGTTGACCCTCAACTGGGAGCCGGGACTCACTAATGGCTGCTATGTTGATGTTATGCAGCGACCATAAGAAGTTGTATGGTCTGTTTTTGTTTGGATCTGTGATTTTGATTGTGTTTTCGACCGCAAAAGGATGACCTTACTGGGTGTGGTTGCCCAGTCAGGTCGGTTCTTTAGGCAGGCTTTGTTTAGGGCACCTTTTCTAGCCCCCTTCCCATGTGGGGTGAGCAGAGTGGCTCAGTTGCACAGACAGGACCGGATTGCACTGCTGCCTAGATCCCAGTGCATAAATGACATCTTATCTGTGCCGCCCATGTGCAGAGTTGTGACTAGAGACTCCCAGCAGTCATCTCTGCCTGTTCCTGTTGCCACTCACTCGTCGCCATAGGACTTTGGGGGTATAGGGGTTTTGATGATGATGAACTGGATGATGGCTGTGCTTGAGTTGATATATGTGGTGAGACAGGAGCACAGGCTACAACCACACATCTTGGCTCTCCCTTTTCCTGATCCAGTGGTGCAAGTGTTGCAACGACTGGGGAGAGGGAGAGTTGCAATGGACTGTCGATAGCCCTGTTTGTTGGGTTTTGCCTTAGTAGCCTGTCCATCATGTATTGCCTTCATCCTCCTGTGTAGTCGTTGGGTTCCCATGGTGGTCACCTCTTCCACCTTTACTGCCGTTGGAGCCTTGTTGGAGTTCTGTAAGCACGTCTGCCTGATGTGGGTCTCCACCGCAGAATTTTCGTTCGGGGTTTACTCCCGTAGCCTTATACCTACCAAGGTTAATCCGCAAGGCAGTGGGGCAGTGATTGGTAGGCACCAGGACATGTCCACATGCCAGTGGGCCTATGCGCCATCCCTCTGGGGCCCACTGCTACTCTGACACCCCTTGCTGGTCTAGCCTGGGTCTACGAGGCACCCAGTTACCGTGTGTTGCCATGAAGAGGCACAGCAGGAGTCTTTATGGTGAAGACGCTGTGTACTAGCAGGGAAAGACTTATGCAAGTTGCTTCCCTGTTCACCACGAGGGCTAGCCAGCGGTGGTAGCTGAAAGCGAGAGGGAGCAAGCAGTGTCTGCACCTTAACACTAACATAATGCTGCCACACTATAGTGCATTTTTTCTCAGCTGAGAAAAGATGCCCCGCCTCCTCAAGAGTTACAGCTGATTGCTATGTTTGCACTTAGACAACTGATTAATGAATAGACCAGGGTATATGGAGATGCATTGTACAGTACACTACAATAATACTGTACTGTATTTATTAAGTTCTTATAAATATTCTACAATATTTTTTACTGGTGCTCAAGACAGATCCTGTGGTAAGGACCAATTCTCTTGAGCATGACAACAATGGTGCTTGAGAGATGGTGAGTGCTAGCAACATTATTAGTGAGAGCAGGTCAGTTGTTACCGTTCTGTAAATAAGAGACTGCGGATATACTACACTATGGCGCAAAATCTCATCTGGAATTGAGTGTGCATTTTTGGGGGGGGGGGGGGAATTATTATTTTTTTATGTTTTATTAATCTGGCACCAAATGAAACTAAATTATATGGGAATTATGGTGAATTGCATACTGTTGTTATGAAGGGATTACGGGCTGCCTAGCAGATGGTGAGTTGTCATCCTTCCCTCCTCCGTCACCTCTTTTAAAATACTTACAACAGTACAGTCGACCCTCGTTAATTTGGACCCCTTTAATCCGGATATCGGATAAATCGGACGAAATCTGAACTAAGCGAGGGATTGTCCGTGTCAAATTTCTGGTTCTGGGATTGTCCGATAGATGGGTCACGCCGCGGTCTTGTGCACGTGACTCACACGCACAAGACCGCCAGTCATTGTTGACCTAGCGTCATATTCGAGTATCAGTGTTGTATTGCCCTGCAATTTTCGTTGATATTTCAGTGATTAGGCATCTTCAAGGGGGAGTAATACGCTGAAGAGGAAGTATGTGACCCTTTCTGTGAACCAGAAACTGGAACTTATAAGGAAGTTAGAGGCTGGTGCTTCGGTGTCTAGAGTTTGTGATGAGTATGGTGTTAAAAAGCAAACAGTTTCGGACATACTCAAGGCTAAGGACAAACTCATTGCATTTCCTTTGAAATATAATGTTGATGCAACTTCTAAATCATCATCTGTTGGTGTAAGGAAGCGTATGAGAGTGGCAAAAGATACAAATCTTGAGGAGGCAGTGACGAAGTGGTTTGTGCAGCAACGATCCTGTGGTAATGTCGTCCGTGGTGTAGAAATTCAAGCTGCTGCTGCTAAGCTAGCAAGTCATATGGGCATCGAGAATTTCGAAGCTAGTGACGGGTGGTTATGGCGATTTAGAAATCGCCATGGAATGTGTAATAAAATTACCCATGGTAAAGCTGGTAGCGCACCCACCGAGGACATCGAACCATTCAAGGAGAGGCTAAATGACTTTATTAAGAGTGAAGGGCTACTGATTTCCCAAGTCTATAATGGGGATGAAACTGGGTTGTATTGGTGGTCCCTAGAAGACACAGAGGGTGGCCCTGGATTCCAAGTCTTAACAGAAGAAGAAATAGCGGATGAAGTTCTTGTTGGTGACAGCAGAGATAGTGAAGATGAGGAAGACGACGAACCATTGCCCAAGAAACCCAAACTCTCTGTTATACGAGAATCCACTGATAATGTCATTTTGTACATTGAATTGTCAGCAGAAACTGATGATGTTCAGCATTACTATCAACATTTTAGAGCCTTTAGGGAACTCATTATCCAGAGGCAGCATCATCAAGGTAAACAACTGAAACTAGACTCATTCTTCAAGCCAGTTCGTCCCAACCCTGCTGCAGCTGTTGAGCCTGCTGACGATATTGATGACCCTCCTGCTGCTGACTCAGGCCATCCTCAGTCACCTCAGCCTTCTACGAGTGGGGGACAAGGACCAGTGGAGCATCATAGCTCTAGTGACTCCAAATGACAAGTTATCACCTCTACCCCCCACCTTCACCACATCAAGCTCATCTGTCATCTACAGTATTAACTTTTTTATTTTTACAGATTGTAATGTTTTATATAGCTAGTTATATGATGTTTACAGTATTTCCTGTGTTTTTGTTACTGTGTATCATGTTCAGCATACAGTGTATATACAGTACAGTGACCCCTCGGTTAACGAACTCAATCCATTCCAGAAGGTCGTTTGTTAACCGAAAAGTTTGTTAACCGAAACCATTGTTTCAATGGGTTTTTGGGTAATTGGTTCCAGCTCACCGAAAATTTCCTAAATTCAACAAAAATGGTAGAAAAGTTCACTTACTTTGAGGCGTGTATGTAGAAGGCTCCTGGATGATGATGATGGGAATTAGAATGGGGGTGGAGGAGAAGGAAGAAGAGAAGGCATTGGGGTGGAAGAGAAGTCACCCCATGGCACCATTTCACCCAAAAAATTTTAGTTCTCTTGGTGTATTTCAAGATTTTTTTCTTTAAATCAACACTGCACTGCATTATATATTGTCAATATGTAAAATATATTTCAAAATGACCAATAATTTGCTTGGAAACACAGAAAAAAGCATTTAGTTGAAGAGAGTCTCAAGCAAGATGTTACCTCCAGTGAAAACAGAGAGAGACTAACGCCTGTTTGCTGTGTTAAGAGGCTGGATGCCGCGCATTAAACTAGTCACTTTACCTTTAATTATGTTCAATAATTGTTAAAATGACTAAAAAATTGAATATTAAACTTTTAAAATTATTGAATAGTATAAACTTCTTGATATTTACTAAAATAGTAAGGAATTTAAGCCCTAGAACCGATTAATGTATTGGCGGACTGATACTAAAGCTGGTTGCCCGGTCAGTGCAAGCGAAAACATGTTGAGGTCGGTTCGTAAGAAATTCGTTAACCGAATTTTTTTTCGTTAACCGAATTGAAGATCCTTATGGAAGGCAGTTCGTTAACCGAAATTTCGTTAACCGAGGTGTTCGTTAAACGAGAGGTCACTGTACTGTATTTCCTAACAACCTAAATCGGTTAATTCGGATAATCGGCTAAAACGGACACCCTTCCCCCCCTCTTAGTCTGTTTTAACGAGGGTCGACTGTATAATGATAAGAAAATCTGTGGAAAAAAAATAAACGAAATCGGACAACTCCTTTTCAGAAATTACCCAGAATTTTCTTAAGCCTCGCGGATAGCTGAATTTCGATCGCGAATTTTGAATAACGGGTCACTAATAATTTTTTTGTGTATTAGTGAATTCACGAATATGGGGGATAAGTGTACAATATACTTATATTGCATCAAATTAAATATTTCTTTGTTATAGAGTTTGTGTATCATTTGAAATAGTGTACCAGTATTGTGTATTTATCAATATTATTGTATCTGTGCATTTTGGTAGTACAGTCGGCCCTTAACATACGTGGGTTTAGCATACACGGATTTGCAAATACTCGGATTGCCCCGCCGGAGGAATATTCTGTACATTGAAGTACATTCAAATTGCGCACCATTCAACTCGCGCGCGGCACCGAACACGGGACACCGCCCTCTCCAGCAACCTCACACACACACACGCATAGCACGTCGTCACCCCACCCCGCCACTCCACGCTCCGTCACTCAGTCAGTCTCACTGTAACCACGCTTGTGTTAACATCAGAATTGTAGTTGCTACCCTTGCTACCCACATTTACCATGGCCCCTAAAAGAGCATCAAAGACACCAGCTGGAGTCACCCTTAAGCACCAGAAGAAAGTGATGACTCTGCAGGAGAAGGTGGAGTTGCTCCATACAGAAACATCATGGAAGAAATGAAAAGAAAGAGACGATAACTCCCCATCACCATGTTCTTTGATCGCCGAAGGAGAAATTTAACACCATCAATCACTGGCAGCAGTGAGGAAGCAGCTGAATCCACCGTCGTCCCCACTTCACCCGTTATGGAATTGAGTGACGATGACCCCGATGACCCCCGCCCTGTCGCCGAGGATAGGTACGGTACAGTAAAGTGAAATCTTTATATCTTTTTTTATAGCTTTTCTTGCTATGTTTATTGTTTGTAAAAATGCACAGCACAGGACAGTTCAGTACTGTACATAGGAAGTGGAGGTGCAGTTATTCACAAAACATTTGTGTTTGTTGTTGGCAGTAGTGACGATGTGGAGGCGGAGGGATAGAGCAGGTAGGAGTGTTGACGCTGGAGGCGGGAGCAGGGACGGGGACGACTGGAGATGCCAGCCAGTACATTATGGGTGTACAGTATTAATTGTTTTTATAGCTCTTTTTGCATTTTTATATTAAATACTGTACATTACGTTTCAACAAAACTACTATTTATTTCTGAGAATATGGAAATGTAATATTTTTGCTGAAATGACATACTTAGTACAGTGGAAAGTGGGATCAAATTGTGACGAAAGCAATGACTTTCGCTTTCTTTCGTTCAAAAGGTGTTACCGTAATCGCGTTTCGAATGGTTTTCAGTTGTGGGATTTTGAGGCTAATGATAGGATAGAATATTATTGTAATACAGTACAGTACAACAGTTTTTTAACTGAAAACCATTCTGAGAATATATTCATTCAGTCACAGTTAAGGTAAAATATACTTGTGATGTAATATTTTAATGAAACTACGGTACCGTAGTTTTCTTTTGTTTCAAATTTAATTAACAAAGATTGATGTTTCAAATGTAATGAACAAAAATTTATGTACAGTATCTATAAATAAACTTTAAAAAATGAATACTTTATGTTTTACATCGTCCTGTGCATACCATACCATGCATTTGGCTACTTTGGGCTTGCTTTGATGACGCAAGAGAACTGCCCTGGCAACTGTACCGACACTCACAGCTGGTGGTGCATTGGTGCATCGTTTCCATTGTTTACTGGTAGTTACTGGTAAATATTTTTCAACCTAAGGAAACTATTACCCGTTTAGAGGTCGACCCCCAATTTTTTGCCAAATAATTTGGTCTTAAAAACTAGAACAACACACAGGTATATACGGTAAATAAGGACATGAGGGGCCAGGGTTTTTTTAGGGGGAGAGCAGCAAAAGTACACGGATTTTTGACATTCACGGGTATCTCTGTTACCTAACCCCCGCATATGTTAAGGGCCGACTGTACAGTATCAGTAACGGCAAAGATTCAATAATTTTTGATTATCAGCATCAGCTGAAATCTTGGTATCATTATTGGCCAAAATTTGGGTATTAGTACAGCTCTAGCTTTATAACCTCATAGTAACATATATTAGCTTGACATTATCCATGGGAATGTATTTCCACAGTGCAGCCATTGGAGATGCAGTGCTGGTATTTATATTATTGAAAAAAAAAGTGACACCTGAGTTTTCTGGTACAGTATGGCCATTTTGAAAATAATAGAATTTTGCATTAACCTTTATTCTTCTGATGTTCAATAGTTGTCCGCATTGAATTGCTATATCAAACAATCCACTATGGTCACAATTGTTGTCTTCCAGAAATTCCTATGGTTACAGATTTCTGCATGCTCATCCACACTAACATATGTCTCTTGTCCACATAATTTTTCCCAGAGCCTAATTCTTCACAATTCTCATATATAGGGTATATCATAGGTCATGCGCCATAGGACCATTATTATTATTATTTATTTATTTAATTTTTTCAGGTGAGGGAATCATAACAAATGAAAGAAGTTATTGGGACCAATTGAATGGCTACCAAGGTCTCTGAACCTCTCACTTCATAATATCTTCCCCTGGATCACTTAAAATCTATTGTCTGTCAAGGTTAACCAAGAATCATTCAAATGGCCCCAGAGGGAGATTCGGTAGTTGTGAGGTCTGGAGACCTCGGTGGCCATTTAATTGGCCCATCATCGCCCAATCTTCATTGACTATACCCTTTCCACGCTAAGCTGTCCCATAAGCCCCGCCCCTCGTCTATAGCTACAAATAGCTGATTGGTTCCCCTGAGCGTTTTACCTCCCCCTGGACTGCACGTATTTATATTGACCTTTTATAATAAATATTAAAAAGAAATTAACATCCTCTCTGAAGTGCTAATGCCTTGAAATCACCTGCATTTTCATAGTTCAGATATTTAACATTATTTTAGATAATAACAGGTCTGCTTACCAACTGTGAACACGTTTAATTTGAATTTTCTGTGAACCAATCAGCGTATTGGTATAGAAGAGGGGCGGGGCTTATGGGCCAGGTTTGCGTGGAAATACTATATAGTTATGATTACCTCACTTGAAAAAATAGAAAGAAAAAAGCACATTAGCTCTCCCATACAATGTTTTCTCTACATGTAAAATGGTTTGTAAGACAAAATCTTAATAATATATTTACCTTTGTTTCCTAATTTTGATTCTAGTGGTGGGCAACAAATGTGATCTCCAGGTGCGTGCAATGGACATGCAGCAAGCACGGGAAGTGGCCAAGAATTATGACATTCCTTTCATAGAAACCTCTGCCAAAACCCGCATGGGTGTTGACGATGCCTTCTATACTTTAGTCAGAGAGATCAGGAAAGATGTAAGTTTATAAAATGTTATTGTCTTCATATTTTAGCAAATAAATGTTATATTATCTAATTTGCATTAATGCTGCTGAACATGTGGAACGAGGATTAACATCAACAAAACTTTCCATGTTTTTTGTTCTCCATACAGGCAAAACCTCTAAGATTAGTTGAAACTTTAAAACAAGAAGGTGGTAGTGCTGAAAATGAAACATTTGTGCCAAGTTTTGAGAAAATTTTGCCCAGAAATGTGCCCAAGGAACATAACCCCTATTTATATCATTGTGTTTATGGTAAAATCGTTTTCACTTGACGTCGTTTCACTAATGTCTTGGTTTTCAGGAGCCTAACAAGGATGTTAATGGGGGAATTGGTGTATACAGAAAGACCTCCCTAAGTCAGACTATATGGGGCTCGAGTCTGTTTGACTTATCTAGAATTCCAACTTATGCGTAACCTCCCCCTTGGATGCTTTAAACCATCATATTGTTGAAAAATCCTTTCCCAAAACAATATAAAACTTAACAACATACATTTACACAGCACTTACTTTATTGTAGCCAATGAATTTTGAGGTGGAGGACAATGGGGGCTGCTTACACTTACAGTACGCAAATTCACACTTAGAGTAAACTCCTTCAAACCATGGCTTGCTTAATCCGGATCCCTATGCAAACTGGAACGGGGTCCAGCACTGGATGCATGTATCCCCAACCCGAAAAAATAATCAAATTTCTGGTTAGTATGGGGGAAGGTTCGTGTAGGTGGGGCTGCCACTGTGGTGGCACAGGAGGTTAACTCAACAGCTGCCTATGAAGAGTCAGTGATGTGAGTAAGAAATATGAATAGTACATACAATCAATGAAATTAGCAGTGAAAATATAACCCCCTGCTCCTCCTCTGGTGACGTACAGTCTCGTTCAAAATTCTTCGAACACTGTTGGAGACAGCTGGCAACTTAAGTCCGTTTTTTACTATAGTATGTAGTAAAAATTATGAATGAATGTAAAAGTGATTGGTGATTGGTTACATAGTTCCCCGTTGCTTAATTAATGGTTAGGCTTTGTTGTTTTGTATTATACTATGTACTACAGTGGTCCCTCTGTTAACGAGCGCCTCGGTTAACGAGTTACCTTCCATAAAATTCTTAACTTCGGTTATGAGCAACCCCTCGATTAACGAGTTTCTTACGAGCCGACCTCCACATGTTTTAGCTTGCATTTGGCGGTCCACCAGCTGTAGTATTAGTCCGCCAATACAGTAATCGGTTCTTGGGCTTAAATTCCTTACCCTTTTAGTAAATATCAAGAAGTTTATACTGTTCAATCATTTTAAAAGTTTAATATTAAATTTTTTAGTCATTTTAACAATTATTGAACATAATTGAAGGTAGGGTCACTAGTTTGTGGCACGCCATCCAGCCTGCCAACACAGCATACAAGCGTCAGTCTTTGTGTCTTTTCAGTGGAGGTAACATCTTGCTTGAGACTCTCTTCAACTAAATGCTTTTTTCTGTGTTTGCAAGCAAATTATTGGTCATTTTGAAATTTATTTTACATATTGACAATATATAATGCAGTGCAGTGTTGATTTAAAGAAAATAATCTTGAATTACACCAAGAGAACTAAAATTTTATGGGTGAAATGGCGCCATGGGGTGACTTCTCTTCCACCCCAATGCCTTCTCTTCTCCCTTCTCCTCCACCCCCATTCTAATTCCCAGCATCATCATCATCTAGGAGCCTTCTACATACACACCTCAAAATAAGTGTACTTTTCTACCTTTTTTGTTGAATTTAGGCAATTTTTGGTGAGCTGGAACCAATTACCCAAAAACCCATTGAAACAATGGTTTCGGTTAACGAGTTTTTCGGTTAACGAGCAACCTTCTAGAACGGATTGTGCTCATTAACCGAGGGACCGCTGTATAGTAAAGAAACGGTCTTTAGTTGCCAGCTGTCTTCAGTAGTGTTCGAAGAATTTTGAACGAGCCTGTACATTGTGTGTCATGCAATCAACTCCTACCTCAATCACCCCATCACCTTAAGACTCAACTACCTCATGATAAGCTAATTAGTGATAAATATACAGAACTTTAATATTAATATGTACTTTTTTTTTTCATCAACAGACATATTATAGTGCAGTACTCCTTATCCTCGCTTTATGTGAATTCATAATTATGTGAGGACCCTTCTTCTACCCACAATTCACAAAATGAGGAAAAAAATTATATTAGTTATTCTGTGCAAGGTATGGAAAGGGTAAAAACTGGGGATGAGGTGGTCTGTGAGATGGTATGTTGCCATTTTCTTATTTTACCGTAATATCTCCGTTAGCCAGATTCCCTCAAACCCGGAAATCTCCCATAGATGGAATTGAAATTTGATTGGAAATTTATTCCCAAAGCCGGAATGTTCCAAAAATATCCGGCTTTAGGAAAAATTTTCCACGGTTGAAAATCGAGAGAATTTTTGAAAAAAGTGTTGAATAAAGATGAAAGTTAAAGTATTTTTGGGGGGGGAACCTGACCTGACTCAATGTCAGGTGGAGGTAGGGTGAGGGATTAGTGGTCTCATATTACTGACCTGATGGAATGTCAGGTCACCCTTTCTTGGGTGGGGATTAGTGGGTCTCATGACCTGAAGTTGTCTTGAATAAATACAAAACCTAAAGTATTTTTAGGGAGATTGTGATAAGTACAACTATAAATGAGCAAAGTTGTATCCCTTCAACATTACATTACATAAAATTTTAAAATATGGAGTGAGAAAGCAGAAAGGTGTGGGTGATTAGAGAGATGGAGTGGAAAGGAGTGGTAACATACACCAGTGTTGCCAAGTGATAACCTTGTCCAGGAGTCAGGTGGTGAGGTGACATGCCAAGACACTTACACAGCACACACATTAACAGCACTACTAAATCATTGTCTTTTAACCTTTTATTATTAATATTAATTGATGCATGATAGCTTGACTGGGCTACCTTTGCACTTAGACAACTGATCAATGAATAAACCAGGGCATATGGAGACTCGTTATACATTAGTGATGTTACAAAGCTTTGAAACTGCAACCACATAAATTATCACAAACAGTACTCAAATGTAGTAAGCGAATTACCGTGTTTGCCGGCATATAAGGCGCACCCCTATTTTACAAGAATATTTTGTGGACTTTTTTTTTGTACGTTTCATCATACAATTATATATTGAAAGTAATTTTAAAGTATTTTTTTAGGGAAAACATATGATTTTGTGCATGTAAATACAGTATAACAGCTCCTTCTTTGTAGCGGTATGTCACATTCGCTGTAGGCTGAAGTAGCATAGTACAGTACATATTTTTTTGCATTACTATTGAAAAATTAAACAATAACCATGGCCATAAGAAAGTGTTTGGTATCCTTAAGTGTGGTGAGAAGGTTAAGCCTAAGACCTTATCAGTGAACTAAAAGTAAGTGTACAGTACTTTTTTGTGCATTACTTTTTAAAATTAATTTTGATTAAAAAACATGTATTTTTTCATAAAAAATGGATACATTGGTGGTGTACTTGTATTGTTTTTAAATTGACGGGTATTTTGAGAAAAAATTTATCTCAGGTGGACAACCTCTTATTCCAGGCACCCCTTCCCCTCAATTAGTCCGCTTTAGAGAGGCTTTACTGTACCTGTACCTAAAATGAATTTCAAAGAGACTGTGATTTTAAAATACTTTACATAATTCTGTCTTAGATATAAAGCCTGTATCTATACTATGTGTGAGACTGAGTGTATTTAAAATAATGCTGAAATAACTAAGTACAGTAAATTTTTTTTTTTTGGTGGGGGGGAGCACCCGCCAGATATTACTTGGTGCGAAAAATTCAGCCACTCATCAATTAGAATCGAAGACTGACATCACCACAGCCACATGCCAATTAGAGGGACAGTTAGTCAGACTCAGTCACTATGGAGGCAACAGTCATCCACAAACTCCTCAACTGAAGGACTTTGATATCTACTTGGTATGCCCAGGTGATGGATTAGAGCTACTGAAGTCTTTCCCAACATTATGTGACTTATCCCTCAAGCAAATGTTTAGTCATGCTGGACTTATTATTTAATTAATTTATTATACCCCAGAGGGAAACAAGCCTAGTCACATGACCATGCAGTCAGACACTAATACATTGGTACTCGTGTCTCACAGGACACGCTATGACTTGTGACATGGAGACAATATTGATATGATTTAAGGACAATGGAACTTAGCACCCACCAAAACATGGGTAGCATACAAGAATTAAATCTAAATTATTACGAGTAAGTAGGTGGTGACATAAACTGTAATACCCCGATTTACGCGGTCAATTGATCCCGCGGAGTAGCGCGTAAAACGAGAAACGTGTAAATGGAATAACAGAACATATGGGATTAATTGAAATAGAGACTGGGCCGACTCCCAAACTTCACTTTTTCCGACAATACTGACATAATACCTACGTTTAGTAAAAATAACATCTTAATTTTATGATGGTATGCACACACAATTAATATTTAAGAGAAATACAGTCGCCAGGTTAATGTCCATTCAAATAATAGACTCAACCCCCCCCCTCTTCCCACGCTCGCTGGCTCCTCTCTCTCTGAGAAATACTTGGGTGAAAACACTAGATTTTAAGGTAGAGTAATAAATAATACCTCAGACTAAAGTTAGGATAATATAATTGACATTGCTGGATTCCTTGCAGGTCAGGAATATTTTGAATATAAATGTCATATATTTTGCACAAAAGATAAAATTTTGGCTTTGTAATCAAAATTCTTAAATTAGATCTAAAATTTGTATGTCTAATGCAAATTCCATGATGTTTATATTTAGAATAATCAGAATCTTAAAAGAATTCCAGCAATGTAAATTATATTCTGGCCGGGTAATTTGTAGGAATTTTATGAGCTAAAACAAATATCTTCAGTAAATAAACAAATTATTATTCACCCAGACACTATTTGTCAATCAAAATACCCCACCTCCACTCCCCCACCCTCTTCCCACGCTCGCTGGGTCCCTCCCTCCCTCCCTCCTTACTCTCCACCCCCCACCTTCCCTCCCTTCCCACCCCCCACCTTCCCTCCCTACCAGAGAAATGTTTGGGAGAAAACAGTATATTTACATTTTTAGTAAAAAATAATACCTCAGACTAAAGTTAGGATAATATAATTGACATTTCTGGATTCCTTGCAGGTCAGGGAATATTTTGAATGTAAACTTCATATATTTTGCACAGAAGATAAAATATTTGCTTATTTTCATGATCTCCTTAAATTACATCTAAAATTTGTATGTCTAATGCAAATGTTAAGATGTTTATATTTAAAATGATCACTATCTTGTAAGAATTCCAGCAATGTAAATTATATATTTTATGAGCTAAAAACATATATATCTTCAGTAAATAAACAAATTATACTTCACCCGCGTAAATCGGGCATCCTGGTTCTGGCAACGTACTGCGTAAATGACCAAACGCGTAAACGAGAACTGCGTAAATCGAGGTTCAACTGTAGTGGTTAGTGACTCCCTGTGGTAGGAGGACCCTGACAGTGGGACAGTCAAGGCAATAGTGTTGAAGGGTGTTAGTGTTGGGACAGTTACAGAGTTTACAGGAAGAGAAGTGCAGGTCATCCTCCACCTCCGGTACATGTCAGATAGGACTGTATCCTAACCTAATGTGAGCAGAGACAACATTATGTCTGTGAACCCTAAGTCCACGTTAACTATACTTGTGTGGACAAGGAAGAAACTGATCATAGTGTTGGGTGGATATACCAAATGTGCCCACGATAGACCCCAGCATCAATGGTACTGTACCAAGTCCCAGGTCGCTGATCTGACTTTCTGCCTCATTTACACACAATTGCAGGGTCTCAATTGTTTCTCTTACTTTGACAACACAACATACATACAGTGGGGTATGCTATAACGAACGTAATTGGTTCCAGAACCTCGTTCGTTATAGCATTCGTTCATTATAGGATTAATCCGTTCCAGGCCCCCAAATACAACCACTTGACACTGAAAAAATTCTGTGGAAAATTTAAAAAATACGGTACTTTATCTTACCTTAGTGTTATTCAGCATGCAGGTACCCCTAAACACTGGCACATCACTATCACTTCCACTGGGAGTCTTGGCTTTAAGGTCCTCAAACAATTGTTTAGCCTTCTCACAAATTATAGCTTCACTAATGTTACCACCTGCCATTTCTTTCTCCTTTATCCACACTAAGAGTAAATTTTCCATCTCTTCAATCACATTACACCTTGCTTTGCTAAGTCTAAAGATTCCCTTAGCCACTTGCACTGTTTTTAACTCCCCTTTATTCTTCAAAATCGTACATATAGTCGATTTAGCCATCCCATGTTCATCACTAAGTTTCGCAATGCTTCTTCCATTCTCACGTTTCTTTATAATTTCTTTCTTAGTTTCAAGGGTTATTAGCTTTCTCACTCGCTTTGAACGATTCATTGTTACAATTGTATACTTGTACAACAAAATAGTTATACAAATAACGCGAATTTCCACATCAAAAGACGAAATTTCAACAATAACAGTGGTGCACTGGCTACACAATGAGACAAAGATGGCGCCTGACGCTCTTGTTGTGGGTCGCGGCACAACAATATTCATGCGCCAGACGAAATAGTCCCGTATTCATCCGCGTTCGTTATAGCACTCTCAATTTTATAGGTAAAACCGTTCGTTATAGGAATATTCGTAGTAGGATCCGTTCGTTATAGCATACCCCACTGTATATTGTTTCTCACTCTTGATTTTTTAATTTTTGTATTTCTTTATGGTTCTTTTTATTATTATTATTATTTTTTTTTTTTTTTCCGGCCCCTAGACCCTGATGTGGGTTAGTGACCTGTGCCCAGGTGGGCTAATGCCCCCCCAAAAAAAATCCCTGCTATGGACTGTAGGGAAAAGAGCAGCTGAATGTATTCCCTTTCGGTAGGTCATGCTGGGTTTATATTTAGGCCTAAAAGATCCTGATTGGACAGCCATTAATTTGAGAATCAGTTATTGATTACCATATATATCGGCGTACAAGGCGACGGGGTGTATAAGATGACCCCCAAAATTTCCATTTAAAAAGTAGGTTTTGAGCTCTATTCGCTATGTAAGACTACCCCAAATGTGACACTTACCATTGAGAGCTTACTGACCCAGTAGTCCTTTACCAACCATCCCACTGACCAATGCTGTTTACACATCCTTGGTTATTTAAAATAAGGCCAATTCACTTCAAGTAATGGTATCAAATGTTACCGGTTGGTGTAGTGTAAACACTAGTGACGTCACTTAAGCGTCTGTTATTTAACTGGAACTAATGTCGGTGTCGAGGAAAATTTTTCCATTTACTTGAAATGGATTTACCGATTTATTTGTTTATTTATTTATTTATAATATACTGTATTACAGTATAGTCTTCATTTATGCGGTCAATTGAACCCGTGGAGGTCCGCGTAAAACGAGAAACGCGTACCGTATATCTCGGCTTATAAGACGGAATTTGAACATTAAAAAAATCTGCCCAAAGTTAGGGGGTCGCCTAAACCACCAAGTATAAAATTCTTACCTCTTAAATATTGTGGTTTAGTTTGTCAAGAGTGGTGATGGAAACATCATAAGCCACTCACAAGGTCTTACCACTAATTATTTTATACTGAAACTTACGTTTGGCAAGCTGGATTCAAATTAAGATTACCGGTATATTAAAATAATAAAAATGTATTATAAACCTGTCTAACATACCGTAAAAGAGAATTATACCCCTGTAATAAACACAGCTATCATCACACACCCCTCCCCACGCCCCCCCCATTTGCCAGTGAGGAGACAAGAAAGGGAAAGTGACCGCGAGATTGGGCTATTTTTAGCCGTGGGGGTGGTCAGTAATGCATATCGGTATATTTACTGATAATAATACTTAAAATTAATACTTAAAATTTATTTTTTTACAAGGAATATTCAGTAAATGACTGCATTAATTCTTGAAACTACTGACAGTTAAATACAGACGCTTAAGTGACGTCACTAGTGTTTACACTACACCAGCTGGTAACATTTGATGCCATTACTTGAAGTGAATTGGCCTTATTTAAAGTAACTAACCATAAATAAATACAAAAAGTAAAAAAAAGATCAAAAGTGAGAAATAATATACTGTATGTATGTTGTGTTGTCAAAGTTAGAGGAACAATTCAAACTGCAATTGTGTGTAAATGAGGCAGAAAGTCAGGTCAGCGCTGAACCTGGGACTTGGTCACAATTTTCGTGATGCCATATGGCAGCAGGGTCTACCATTAGACAACACATTATGCTTCCAATATCTTCCCAGGCGGTAGTATCTACCTGTTTGGTAGCTGCCTACTACCTACACAATTTTTAGTAATATTACTTTGATACATGATAAATTAGACAATGAAAATAAACATCAAATTTAATTACCAAGACGCTTCCCATTGGCAGCTGTAAGAAGAGGGGGAGATGGGCTATTTTTATCCCGTCTTTGTGTCTGAAGTGGCCAGTAATACCATATATTTACGGTATCTCCTATAAATAATTAATTTAAAATTTATTTTTTACATAGAATATTCAGTAAATGACTTTTAAATAAATAAACAAATAATTCGGTAAATCTATTTCAAGTAAATGGAAAATAAGCAAATAAATGTTATTTACCACCACCCCTTCCCTCTGGCTCAGAGTGAGATGGAGGGGAGATAAAGAAGGCTATTTATAGCCCGTCCTTGTGTCTGAAGTGACCAGTACTAATGCACCATAAATAATTCATTTAACATTTATTTTTTGTACATATATTTTGTTGTACAGTTGTACCCCACTTAACGCGGTCAATTGAACCCAGAGGGTCCCGCGTTAAGTGAAATCCGCGTTAAGTGAACAACAGAACATATGGGATTAATTCCAATAGAACCCAGCCCGACCCCCAAACTCCACTTTTTGACGACACATAACTATGTTGTAGTAAAAATTCTATCTTAACTTTATGATGGTATGAAAAAACAAGTAATATAGAAGAGGTTAGGTAAGGAAAGATAAAGGTTAACATAGGAAAAATAAAGAATAGGTTAAAAAACGAAAAATTTTGTGGAACACTTACGGTAGTAGAAGAGATGGGTCGGCATACGGGGATGGAGGCTGCTTCCGAGGCAGAGGGCAGATTACTGGCCCTCAGGTGAATCACCATTACTAGGTGAATCAACATCACTGTCACTTACAGTTGTCAGGGCTTCCCTGACAAATCCCTCAAAGTCAACTTCACTTTCACTATCACTGGCTTGGGCTGGCTGTGGTGGGTTGCGGGCGAAGAACTCGGTTATGCTTTGCTGACGGCTGGTGTTGATGTTGTCGTGATACACCTTGATGTACGGCTCCATAGCCTGCACCAGTCGGGTATGGAAGACTTCATAGCGTTCATCGTCATTGTCGCGGGAAAGGACGGACTTAATTTTTTCTGTAAACTCTATGGCACACTTAATATCACTATGACTTAAACTAGGTTCTTCGGAGAATGACGCACCTTCTTCCTCCTCTTCACTGGCGTGTTCTTCTTCCAACATCTCGTCGGCAGTCACTTCAGGATCTTTGATCACCTCCAGGATGTCTTCGTTGGTGGTCTCGGAGAAGCCTTCAGCTGTAATATTGAGCGCAGCTTCTCTGGCAAGGTCCACTGCTACTGCAACAGTCTGAACCTGACCAGTCACAGGTTCACTCCTCCTCTCACCTGGTATGCCATGCAACACATGTCTCCATGCGTGACGAATCGTAGCAATAGTCAGCAGATCCCATGCCTCCACCAAGAAGTCTACAGCTTGTTTAACGTTAAACTTCTTCCAAAATTGTTTGACGAGAAGTTCTTGAGTCACCGCCTCTTGTTCCTTGTCCTCGTCGCTTTTGCTCTCGCTGTCGGTGTCACCCAGCTTACGCAACTCATCCTTGGTGTTGGTAGAGTCGTTCAGGAGCTTGAACTTCTTTGCAGAGTACGCAGCTTTCACATTGCAGATCAACTCCTGGTCCATGGGCTGGATTAATGACGTAGTGTTGGGAGGAAGGAAGACCACTTTTACGTTGGGGTGACGATCCATAAGTAGGGGCGAGTGTCCAGGTGCGTTGTCAAGGAGCAACAAAATATTGAATGGAACATTCTGTTGCTCGCAGAATTTCTTCACGTCAGGAACAAAACAGTTGTCAAACCAGAAGAGGGACAGAGAAGAGGACATCCACGCCTTACGTGCGGTTAGCCAGTGGACATTAAGCTTGTTCATGTCCATATTCTTGTAGGCGTGCGGCTTGCGGGCTGTGTGAATCACCGATAACTTTGGTTTACAGGTACCGGAGGCATTGGTGGTAAACAGGACGGTGATGCGTTCCTTCTGCAACTTCCGACCCCTTACCTTGCTGGCAGACTGGACAACGAAGGTCTTGGAAGGTAACTTTTTCCAGAAAAGACCAGATTCGTCCATGTTAAACACCTGGTCGTCACTGTACTGTCCTTCCTCCATAATCTCACGTAAAAACGGAGGAAAATCTCCAGCCGCCACACGGTCAGCACTCGCTTCCTCACCACCAATGTTGATGTTGGTGATCTTGTTCCTCTTCTTAAACCTATGCAGCCAACCAGAGGAAGCATTGAAGGGTTTGGGCTCTGCAATTCCCAGTTTACGTGTCACTGCTGCGTATAGCTCACGTGCGTACTCCTGCACTGAGCGCGTGTCCACCGCCATGTTGCGTCGCGCCTGACGCACCAAATCACTCACCAGCAAATTTTCCACTTTTGCCAGCACCCTGTTCTGGCAATACCTGATAGATGAAGCACCTGCAGACTTTGTGATTTTCATGTGCTCTTTAATCTTGGCTGCATCCTTCTTGATCGTACGAATCGTAGATTCGTTGACGCCATGCTGGCGCGCGAGATCAACTTGCCGTCTTCCTTTCTCCAAATCTTGAACAATTTGGTACTTCACCTCGTAGCTTAATGAACGTCGTGTCTTCTTTGGCTTAGTGCCGCTGGGTCCAGGTAAGGAAAGGTCTCTCTCTGGGGGCGATGGTGGTCCGGCGGAAGCCATTTTACGGAACAATGGATGCGCGTTAACACGGGGTGGCCTTGAGGGATGAAACTGCCGCGGCTAGGTCAAGCGTCGTCTTTCCTCCCTCCCTCCCTCCCTCCCTCCCCGGGGTGGTCACGTCATAATACTTTAAGCCAATTACAGCTAGCAGCAGAGGGGGGTAGGGATGCATGGCCAATCACAGTCCGATACGTCATATGACGTCAGTGATAACGCAACAAAGACACACACTGCGCAACCTTACCGCGCGGCTTGCCCAAGCGGAGGGAGGAGGAGGGAGAGGCGAAGAGCACAGGCAGGCAGGCAGGCGGGCGGGTGGCGCGTGGGCAAAATCTAAAAATAGCATCTCGAGCCGGACACTCACCGCGTATATGTGGAAAAAATCCGTGTTAAGTGAAAGTTCAGCTCTGGCAAGGCAGCGCGTATATGCGAAAACGCGCTAAGTGAAACCGCGTTAGGCGGGGTAATACTGTGTGTGTGTGTGTGTGTGTATATATATATATATATATATATATATATATATATATATATATATATATATATATATATATATATATATATATATATATATATATATATATATATATATATATATATATATATATATATATATATATATATATATATATACACATATATACATACACAGTGACCTCCTCCGAACTCAATCCGTTCCAGAAGGTCGTTTGTTAACCGAAAAGTTCGTTAACCGAAACCATTGTTTCAATGGGTTTTTGGGTAATTGGTTCCAGCTCACCGAAAATTTCCTAAATTCAACAAAAATGGTAGAAAAGTTCACTTACTTTGAGGTGTGTATGTAGAAGGCTCCTGGATGATGATGGGATTTAGAATGGGGGTGGAGGAGAAGGAAGAAGAGAAGGCATTGGGGTGGAAGAGAAGTCACCCCATGGTGCCATTTCACCCATAAAATTTTAGCTCTCTTGGTGTAATTCAAAATTATTTTCTTTAAATCAACACTGCACTGCATTATATATTGTCAATATGTAAAATATATTTCAAAATGACCAATAATTTGCTTGGGAACACAGAAAAAAAGCATTTAGTTGAAGAGAGTCTCAAGTAAGATGTTACCTCCAGTGAAAACAGAGAGAGACTAACTCCTGTTTGCTGTGTTAAGAGGCTGGATGCCGCGCATTAAACTAGTCACTTTACCTTCAATTATGTTCAATAATTGTTAAAATGACTAAAAAATTGAATATTAAACTTTTAAAATTATTGAATAGTATAAACTTCTTGATATTTACTAAAATAGTAAGGAATTTAAGCCCTAGAACCGATTAATGTATTGGCGGACTGATACTAAAGCTGGTTGCCTGGTCAGTGCAAGCGAAAACATGTTGAGGATATCACGGCCTATAAGACGAAATTTGAACATTAAAAAAATCTGCCCAAAGTTAGGGGGTCGTCTAAACCACCAAGTTTAAAATTCTTACCTCTTAAATATTGTGGTTTAGTGTGTCAAGAGTGGTGATGAAAACATCGTAAGCCACTCACAAGGTCTTACCACTAATTATTTTATACTGAAACTTACGTTTGGCAAGCTGGATTCAAATTAAGATTACCGGTATATTAAAATAATAAAAATGTATTATAAACCTGTCTAACATACCGTAAAAGAGATTTATACCCCTGTAATAAACACAGCTATCATCACACACCCCTCCCCACGCCCCCCCCATTTGCCAGTGAGGAGACAAGAAAGGGAAAGTGACCGCGAGATTGGGCTATTTTTAGCCGTGGAGGTGGTCAGTAATGCATACCGGTATCGGTATATTTACTCATAATAATATTTATCTCCTATAAATAATTGATTTAGATTTTATTTTTTTACAAAGAATATTCAGTAAATGACCCTCTGAGTGCATTAATTCTTGAAACTATCGACGGTTAATTACAGACGCTCAAGTGACGTCACTAGTGTTTACACTACACCAGCTGGTAATATTTGATGCCATTACTTGAAGTGAATTGGCCTTATTTTAAGTAACTAACTTTATAGTTACAAAAATTAAAAAAAAAGATCAAAACTGAGAAATAATATACTGTATGTATGTTGTGTTGTCAAAGTAAGAGAAACAATTGAGACCCTGCAATTGTGTAAATGAGGCAGAAAGTCAGGTCAGCAACCTGGGACTTGGTCACAATTTTCGTGATGCCATATGGCAGCAGGGTCTACTATTAGACAACACATTATGCTTCCAATATCTTCCCAGGCAGTAGTACCTCCCTGTTTGGTAGCTGCCTACTACCTACACAATTTCTAGTAATATTAATTTGATACATGATAAATTAGACAAACTGAAAATAAACATCAAATTTAATTACCAACACGCTTCCCATTGGCAGCTGTAAGAGGGGGAGATGGGCTATTTTTATCCCGTCTTTGTGTCTGAAGTGGCCAGTAATACCATATATTTATTGATCATAATACGTTTCTCCTATAAATAATTAATTTAACATTTATTTTTTTACATAGAATATTCAATAAATGACTTTTAATTCTTTTAACTACCGACAGTGGTAAATTTAGCATGACAATGATGAAGAAGAAGGCAGGTCATCTGATTCGGAGTTTGATTCTTAATGATTACCATATATGTGTAAGGTGACCACGTCAGGTCATGTGTAAGGTGACCCCTTCTCTCATTTGCCTTGTCCAGTTGTTGAGTTATCACTCCATAAGCAATAGCACTCTCTCCGTGTGAACACTACGGTATATTAATACTGTATCCAGCTACCACAAAACCTCACCATGGCTCCAATTGTTAAACGCAGGAGATATGAAGCTTGTTTTAAGCTGAAAGTGATAGCATATGCCCAGTCACACAACAATTGTGCTGCTTCAAGAGAATACGGTGTAACTGAGAAGATGGTGCGGGATTGGAGATCAAAGGAACACTTACTACGAAGTATGCCCAGGAATAAATGTGCAATGAGAAGAGGCACTGCACACTGGCCGATTCTAGAAATCCGCTACATCACAAACCGCCAATGCCCAACATGATAATGAGTGTGGGCAATTCAAGGGCTAAACAAAAATCAAGAGCACAGCAAAGACTTCTTCAAAGCCACGCTTCCATGGTGTAGCCGTTTTATGGA
>NW_024722227.1:20035868-20040868 GCF_018991925.1 Homarus americanus | reverse complement strand
ACATGTTGCCCGAAAGGCTAGTTGACCCCCCCCCAGACAGAGTAAGGAGCGCCACCTCCCCTGTGTATCTGTTTATCCAGGAAATAGAACCTACAAAAACTCTACAGGTGTTTGTGTTCGCTCCTGTAGATAGAACTTGATACCCAGAACACATGCATGGCGCAGTGAGTCATTTACCTGGATCATTATACAAGTGAAGTGTGAAGTTTGTGGCAAGACCGGCTTATGGACCCCTGCTCTGTGTAAACCACCGCTAATGGCCATCTCTTCAAAGAATTTATAGCAACTTTGAGCAGTGTCAGTGACAGTGATTTCCTGTGCAGTGTTTAGTGCATTGTGTGTTTCGTGCCATAACTGTGTGACCTTGTTCTAAAGGATTCCCAAGGTGTAACGCATGTTCTGGGCATTTGTGAGGAGTAGACTTGAGTACACCTCTCCTCGCCATGCCTGGAGGGTAACTGACGACAGATGTGAGTCGCCGCCTCCACCCCCTCACAGCGAGACTGCCCGAGACACGCACACACACACACACGTACGAACACACTGACTGCGGCCATTCCTTTATATATATATTTTATATAAATAATCTACTTATCTGTGCATTTAATTAATTTTTTGGTCTCAGATCTTGTTGATACGATGGGCTGACCGGTCAACACTGATTTAAGACACAGTACACAGATGAAATAATTATGTCTCGCGCCTTACGCAGTCGTGGAGCCAACGCCTGGATGAGTCAGTTGGATGACAGCTCGGCAGAGATGATGACCAAGACGCTCCAGCTCCCACCACATCGCGCAGCCCTTCACCTCGATCTCCAGCGTTGTCTTCAGAGATAATTGCTTTAATGAAGTTCATGAGGGATGAAAGGCGCGAGGACGAAGCTAACAGACTTGTGGAGAATGAAGAAAGAAGGCAAGTAGAGGCAGAGAGAGACCACCAACGGAGATTGGAAGACAGTGCACGGTTTGAAGCTGATATCTCGCCTCACTGTTAACCAAGCCCCTGGCTCTACCACTGCCTCATCAATGCTTCCTTCACGCCCCCCAGCCCCACCTAAAGCGGCTGCTCAAACACCGCCCATCTTGAAGCCTGATGTGAATTTCCAGACTTTTCGTGAATGGCAGCGACGGTGGACTGATTATGCTACAATGGTGGATCTCCAGAGTTTGTCACATCCTAAACAACTTATCCAGCTGCGTATGTGCCTGTCTTTGGAAACTCAGCGTGTCTTGGAACATACGTTGCAGGTACCTCCGACCTCTTCGTTATCTGTAGAGGAGGTACTGGATATTCTACAACGGCCCATCAAAGGGCAGCGGAATGAAGCTCTACACAGGAAGGAATTGTTTAGCTGCAGACAGATGGAGGGCGAGACTTTTGATGCCTTTTATGTACGACTCAAGAGAGCCTCAGAAGAGGTAGATATATGACCAGGTAACCACCAGCAGTGCGAGGAGACCCAGTTGAAGCAGGTGATCCTGATGGGTATTAAGGACGAGGAACTTGTCCAACGCCTCACCTCCCTCGACTCTTCCTCTTCTCTTAAGGATGTGTTGACGATATGTCGCTCCTATGAGGCTGCCAGGTGTGCCACCTCTGCCATCCGAGCTCCCCCTACAGCTGTACGCGCTGTGTCCCGGTACAAGAAGGACAAGAAGTCTACTTCAACGCTTTCGCCCACCACGGCCACTCCCGGTTCCTTTTGTAACAACTGTGGTATGCAGCACGGAACACAGGTGTGTCTAGCTGCTGAGTCTACCTGCAACAGTTGTGACCGTAACGGCCACTGGTCGCTCACAGTGCGGTGCCCAGCTAAGCACGTCCAGTGCAATGTGTGCAGTCGTCTGGGCCACTACGACAAGTGTTGCCCTACCAACAAACCCAAGGGACAGCGTCAGCGGAAGCTTCAGCGCCCTTCCACCAGTGAGGGCCGCCCACAGTCTTCAAATCAGAAGCATGACGACCCTGGACAACGCTCGAGCCATATTAGGAAGGTGTGCTCCCCTTCGCATCCCAGGACCAAAGTTCCCCAGCACATCAGCGTCGTCGTGACCTACGGCAGTGTGTCATCCCGTCTTCAGATGTTGCCCGACACCGGCGCTGATGCTACAGTCATCGGTCCCCAGCATTTGCAATGTTTGGGGCTCTCTCCAAGTGATCTAGGACCGCCACCCAAGGATCTCCGCTTCACGGCAGCTGGTTCACAGATGGCCCCAGCCCTAGGTTCACTCCAAGCACAGGTGACCTTTGGCAACAGGTCATGTCAAGCCTGGATTGATGTGCATAACGGTGTCCCGACTCCTTTGCTGTCCTACAGACATTGTCAAGAGTTGGCCATCATCTCCCAGGGCTTCCCCAAACCTATTCTCGAGGTAAAACACGCCAACAGGGTGCACGAAGGGAGCAGCAACTACCCTGCTGCCGCCCTACCCCTGCCTCTTGCCAATGACACCTCTCCTTCGGATGCTCAGAAGTACTTCCTGAAGGAATTCAGCGACGTTCTGGTGACCAAGTCCGCTCTGGAATCCAAGCCTCTCAAGAAGATGGTAGGTCCCCCCATGAGGATCCACCTGAGGGACGACGCGAAGCCTTTCGCTATCTACACCCCTCGACTGGTTCCCCTGGCCTTCCGCGAGGCGGTCAAAAACGAGCTGGACTCCATGGTCGCCCAAGAAATTATTGCACCAGCCGGTGATGACCCGTCTCCATGGTGTCACCCTATGGTAGTCGTCACAAAACCCAAAGGTGGTGTTCGGATCACCACCGACCTCTCCAAGCTCAACAGCCAGGTGTCTCGTCCTGCGCACCCTTCTCCCATGCCCTTTGCAGCTATACGCAGTGTGAACCCGAAGGCGCGCTTCTTCACGACGATGGACGCCCTGTGTGGATACTGGCAGATAGAGCTTGCCGAAGAAGACCAACCACTTACAACTTTCATGACCCCGCATGGACGTTACAGTTATTGCCGTGGCCCCATGGGATTCGCCACTACAGGAGACGCTTTCTGCCTTCGAGGTGATATGGCTCTACAAGGTCTGGCAAACTGTGTGAAAGTGGTCGACGACATACTCGTGTACAATGAGGATTACATGGATCACCTCTGCCGTATCTGCGAGGTACTCAACAGGTGCCGGAAGCACGGCATCACCCTAAATGCCGACAAGTTTGTTCTGGCCAGCTCTTCAGTGAACTTTTGTGGGTACACCCTCTCAGGGAATGGTATTGCAGCCGACCCGGAAAAGGTCCGCGCCATCACGGATTTTCCCACCCCTGCTAACCTCACCGACTTGAGGTCCTTCATCGGTCTCGTCAACCAGTTAGCAGAGTTTTCGCCGGACATCTCTGCAGCTGCCCAACCACTTCGCCCCTGATGAGCCCCAAGAGGACATTCCTGTGGACCCCTGACCACGACAAGGCCTTCCAGCAAGTGAAACAGGCCCTGTCTAGTCCACCTGTCATCGCCATGTTTGACCCAGCCTTGCCGACTGTTCTGCAGACAGATGCCTCACGCTTGCACGGCGTGGGATACTCCCTATTGCAGGATCATGGTGGAGGGCAGTTCCGGCTCGTCCAGTGTGGCTCGCGTTTCCTCTCTGACACCGAGACGCGCTACGCCACTATTGAGTTGGAGTTGTTGGCTGTTGTTTGGGCGATGTCCAAGTGCAGGTTTTACCTCATAGGCCTGCAACACTTTCACCTAGTGACTGACCATCGCCCGCTTCTTCCGATCCTCAACCACTACACGCTGGAAGCCGTTGAGAGCCCTCGCCTCCAGCGTCTGAAAGAGAAGCTCTCGGCGTACGTCTTCACAGCAGTGTGGCGTGCTGGTAAGGAGCTCTGCATCCCTGATGCCTTATTCCGCTCTCCTGTCAGCCGCCCTACTCCAGAAGACCATGTGGTCGACGCCGACCTCGCTCTTTCTGTCAGGACTGTCGTCACTCTACACTCCGTCCAATCCCTTCATTCGGACATGTCACCAGATGACGACAAGGCAATGGAGGACCTTCGAACAGCGGCCCGAGATGACCCTTCCTACGTCCGACTCTCGAGTGTGTGAGGAATGGATTCCCTAGCAACCGCTACGACCTTCACAACACCCTGCTCCAGTATTGGAAACTCCGCGATGAACTTGTCATGGGTTGCGTTAGGCTTACCCACGCAACCAACTCCAAAGTTTGTTTTACCAGAGATAAGACGCCCGGCGAGGCATAACTGGGACATGTATTTTCAATTAGTGTATGTTAGCCAGCCTTTAGGGGGGTGGGCAGTGAAACAGTGTTGTACTGTTCATCGCTTCACACCCAAAAACCTCATTTTGAGTAGTATCCCCTGAGCCATGGGTTAGTTAAGACGTCGTCTTGACTCTCTCCCTCCTGAAGGGGGGGCGGGACACCACACCCCACAGAGTACTCCACCGCTACTCCGCCCTGTGAACCGTCGTCGACACGAGACTAAGCGTGTTAACCTAGGTTGTTATCCCCGTGGAAATATCGCGTGTGGATGCCTGGTTGCGACAAGAGCAATCCAGGCTGGCCTATCAAACCTACAGTAAATGGTTAATTAATTCACGCTTACAGAGTTCTCTGCACGACACCCGTCTACCGTGACCGTGACCGACACGAGACTAAGTGTGTTAACCTAGGTTTGTTATCCCCGTGGAAATATCACGTGTGGAAGCCTGGTTGCGACAAAAGCAATCCAGGCTGGTCTATTGCACCTAATGGTTAATTAAGTCACGCTTACCAGTTCTACTTGCCGCGATAACCGTCCACAGTGACTGTCAGTGACGCGAGACTATGTGTGGTAACCCAAGAGTACCTTTTTGTTGTTATGGCCGTGGGAAGAAGTTCTTGTGATGAAGCCTGGTTGCAACAAAAGCAATCCAGGCTGGCAGTAAATGAATCACTTGAAGAATTAAGGCTCTGTTAAGTCATACCCACAGTAGAGTAATCACATGTGTCCCCAAGTTGGAAATTCCCTGTTTTAGAAGATAATTT
>NW_024722227.1:20025672-20035768 GCF_018991925.1 Homarus americanus | reverse complement strand
AGCGGTATGTTAACGTCCACTGGCGGTATGAGAGTGGTGGCTGATATGACCGTCCACTGACCTGGTTTGAGCCACCTGTTGAGTATGGTGAGAGTTGGAGTGAACCCAGCTGTCTAGGTGCCCAACTAACGACGTGACGATCGTTTGGGGTCATCAACTCTCCTCTACCTCGGCTCACAATACCACATATCTTCAAGCAGCTTAGTGAAAACCTTTTACTAACGGGAAGCTAAAGCTTCTCTCAACTGTACAAGGTCTGAGTGGCTCACTCCCTTCCGTTTCATGGATGTACTGGGGGTAAAGTGAAGCCAGCTGAGTGACACAGGGTCGCACACTGGGACCAAGAGTCCAGTGGAGCTTAGAGGTACATTTTCCAAGGTGGAGAAAGGCTGATTTGGGCCTGAAACTACAGGTGCCTGTTGGTTGTGCCTTAAACGACTACGGAATGCAGGTGGAATCTGTGTGTGTGTTGGGTTAGGAAGCATGGTTCATGGGTATTGGTGGACTCAGTAACTTCTTAATAATAGTGACAGTATTTTTGTGTGTACTTAATACTATTTTTTCAGTTACTAATGTATGCTGTGTGCATTTAATATTTCCTTAAAATTTCAATCTCAGGTATAACCCTTGTTCCCCGGAGTAGTGTTTAAGTTAGGTTAGGAGGTGTGTATCTGTTGGGGTAATATAATTTTGCTGAGTGCCCTGAAGGCCTTCTCAGGGTGGAGTTAATAAGTTCTATTTTTTATACCATTGACTCAGTGCTGGATATTATTTTGTTGAGTGCCCTTAAGGCCTATTCATTGTAGAGTTATTGATTTCCTATTTTTTTATAAAATCTTCTCAGTGATTGATATTATTTTGTTGAAAGCCCTTAAGGCCTGTTTCATGTGTGGAAGCAACATTTCTTAATACTTTAAATTCATTGTTGTCTAATGAGACATTGTCTGAGTTTCTAATATTTCAATATCATGTATAACCTTTATTCCCCAGAGTAGTGTTTTATGTTCAGGTTAAGAGGTGCGCATATTGGTGTACCATTATTTGATTGTGTCTGTAGTGTTAGAGGGAATATAAGTGTCTAAATTTTACAGTGTGTCTCATTCATCCCAGTCACAGACTCTATCCTTCCACGGGTCATGGACAATTCATTTTGTTTAGTAAATTTAAGTGTTTTTGTGCTGGTTCGGGATTTCTCTCAAAGGGGCGCTTCCACTGCAATTACCATCTAATAATCTTTAATCAACCCCAAGTCTAGTGAGAAATTAAAGTCCAGTAATTCCGACCGGTTACATATATATATATATATATATATATATATATATATATATATATATATATATATATATATATATATATATATATATATATATATATATATATATATGCTGATAACCACAAGGAAAGAAGAAAACACGAAGTTCCCAAGCGTGAATTACACGAAAGCGCTTAGAACTTCGTGTCTTCTTTTTGTGGTTATCAGCTATATATATATATATATATATATATATATATATATATATATATATATATATATATATATTATATATATATATATATATATATATATATATATATATATATATATATATATATATATATATATATATATATATATATATATATATATATATATTTATATATATATATATATATATATATAGTAAGAAGGTGGGGAGAAGGTCACACTACACGGAATTTCAACATAGTAACAGTGCATAAAAGTAAGATTGGCTGGGTGACTTGGGCACTGGTGACACATGCAGTATGAGGCCTTCCTGTCAGCTTGACATCCTGCTTAGCTGTGGGAAGCATTGATGATGGAGCATAGGGGTTTAGCTAGTTCCGGACAGAACTCCTTGTAGAGTTTCACTGGCAAGTCAATGGGGGTGGTGGAGCGTTTTAACTTCAGTTTTTCCAGATGTTTTGCTACTTCAAATTCTTTCACTAATTCAGTGGGAAAATGGGCTGGTAGGTAAGCAGGCGTCTGGCATATTGTTGCAAAATGGTTGCTTGATTGCTCATCTGTGTCACCATTAGTAGGATGGCTAAGAGGGAGGTGTGTCTTATTGTTTAATCTACAGACTGTATTTTTGGTCTGCTTCAGGTGTTGCAGCTTGGTAGGGTAGCAGGGGCGGATCCAGGAATATAAAAAGGGGGGGTCAAGAAGTTGTGGGTGGGGGAAGATGGCGAGCACAGCAAGTCCACCCAAGTAGGAGGTTTTAGGGGGCGCTGTAGGACACCCATATTTTTTCTTCTAAATCTAACCAATATCATGGGTATTTTGAAGCTATGTGCACTTGACATTAGGAGATATTCTGAGGCAAGTAGTAATTATTTTTTTACCATAAAAATGCGGAGTACAAAACTGCATTAAAGAAAAAGTATTGGAAATTTCTGATGAAAAGGTTGTCCGAACCCCGGGACCCCCCTCCCTGGATTCGCCCTTGGTGTTTTGAGAATTATAAAAGTGACATGTATTATCTATTCATGTATTTATTCATGTTTAAATTATACTTCATGAAATAGATACCTCCACAGTAGGATAAACTAGAAGGGAGAGAGAGAGAGAGAGAGAGAGAGAGAGAGAGAGAGAGAGAGAGAGAGAGAGAGAGGGGAGAGAGAGAGAGAGAGAGGGAGACAGGAGAGAGACAGAGGGAGTGTTTACTGTTCTGCTGTGAATCTCCTATGTCAGTCAGCTCTCCAACTCTGTGCAAATATATCCCCAAACAGTGCAAGTCACATGACCACTCCTTGCTCCCTCATAAATATGCTGTCTAGCATAGCGCTTGTTGTTCCTCCTCCAGCAAGGCAACCTTCCGTGAGAGGTAGATGAGAAAGTTTTTTTCGTCAGTGAATATTACTCTTCCCCAGAAATCTAGGCCTTCTTCAGCATACCGTCGAGCAAACTGTAACCTGCTCGCGATGTCGCTCATTTAACTTCTCCTTGGTGGCGGGAGTTCTTTGGTGAATGCCTCCTTCGTGAAGTCTTCGCCTAATTGTTAAAATGGAAATATTTAACTGGAGATCCTCTCTTATTGAAACTGAAGTCTTGAAGAGGTTGACCTCAGCGAAATTCCGGACGGCTTCAACCTGTGCAGGTGTTGTTCTGCGCGGCATTGCCGTCCTGTGGTGGTCCTTTAAACTTCCCTCCTCCCATCGATTAATCCAATAATTAATATACCGTTGACCAAAAATACCCAATTCTCGTGCAATTTCAGTGGGTGAAACCAGCCTCTTTCATGCCGATTATTCTTCCACGTTTAATGATTTTATGTGTGTGGTATTCCGTGTTGGTAGGGTCCTTCTACAAATAAGGGAGTGGAAGGGAGTCATCAACACAACACCTGTCTCCCTCACCTTCCCGCCAATAACGTCAGCGTTATATTTATATTTTATTAGGCATTTATAAAAACTAATCGATGAATAAATAAATAAATAAGATAAAAAATTATAATACATCATACACATTTTTGAAAATATAGAATAAAATAAATTGTTAATAGACACCAGACTAGAAGTGACGTCATCTACACAAGTCCGAAACAAGGATTTAGGGGGCTGTTGCTATTAGTCACTTAACGAAAGAAATACCATTTGCTGTTCACAATATTCCGAGTCTTGGAATGACAATGATATTGCTAGATAAGCTTGTAAAAGTATTATGCATATGCTGCTGACTAATTCACACCATCAGACGGATGGTTCGGAAGAAAAAATTACCATCACCTTCATTTAAACAACATCATTATTAAACACACACACACAAGATATTGGAAGCATAATGTGTTGTCTATGGTAGACCCTGCTGCCATATGGCATCACAGAAATTGTGACCAAGTCCCAGGTTGCTGCTCTGATTTTCTGTCTCATTTCCACACAATTGCAGGGTCTCAATTGTTTTTCTTCCTTGACAACACAACATACATACATCGTTTCTCACTCTTGATTTATTTTTTGTTTGTGTATTTATTTATGGTTATTATTATTAATATTTCTATTATTTGGTTATAATTTTTATCTATTTTATTAATCACTATTAAATATTATTATTATTATTATTATTATTATTATTATTATTATTATTTTATTATTATTATTATTATTATTATTATATAATCGCTCCCCAGGCCCTGACGTGGGTCAGTGACCTGTGCTCGGGTAACATCCCCTGTAAAAACACTGATCCTCCTCCTAGTGACAGGCCTGGCACTTGACATTATTAGGGACCCGCCATGCTTTGCTATAAACAGGTGAAATGTACAGAACTTTACCTCCCCCACACTCATCATTCTCTCACTTTATGTAACTTGACAAAACCTATGACCCTTCAGGCTTTTACGCCCTTATTGTACGAGGTCATAAAGGCAAGTATGAACTTTGCATACTTCCCAAATGGAGCTGTAAACGTTTCTGTGCTTCACCTTGCACAGGATGTAAGGGGTGCCCATAAATAGCCCTCGGGGCAAATCTGAAACCCGTAAAACACACACACACACACACACACACACACACACTTACTACGGGTAGCAGTGAACAGATGATTCTGCTTAACCCCATAGCAAATTAAAACAGCAGTTTGCGTTGCATGAAATCAGCATTTTGGAAAGAAATATATTTAGCATCGGTTATAGACTGGATTAATTATCAGAAAGGATTAAACGCTTGAAAATAATATTAGTATAAATTAATGATAAACAAGCAGCCCCATAAACAACCCGGCTCTCAGCTATGCCCGATGCATGATGTTCTTATAATTTCATTGATTTTAGTTATGTTTAATTATCTAAACATAAATTCATATAGGCCCATTGCTCTATCATTTTAAATTAAATTAACAGTATTTACCAGCGGAAAATACAATATAATACGAGACAACAAAGCCCAAACCATTAATTAGCAACGGGGAACTAAGTAACCAATCACCGATCACTTTTACATTCATTCATAATTTTAATACGTAAACAAACGGCCTTGAGGTGCCAGCTGCTCCAGCAGTGTTCGATGAATCTTGAATGAGGCTGTACCTATGCCATACATATCCATTAAATAAAATGTACTCACAGAAAATTTAATCATGTATTTTTAAATACATGTGGAGGGCATGTGCCAGCCAATTAAAAGACAAACTCTGTATTTACTCTATCAAACATGGAGGTATTGGAGTAGTTAATGTGTTTTGTAAAGCGCTGTTATATTATGTGCAACTTTCATAAAATTGCCTCAGACCATGAAAAGAGGAAATCTCTTAACTCCATATTATACAAGTATAAGGCCAGTTATCTATTAGAAATGAAACCTTCAGATAATATTTCCTACTTGTCTCCACCTTATTTTAGTAATGCATTCAATGCCCTAAGAAGGATAGCAAGGCATGATAACTTTCCCAATGTTAGGAATAAAGATGTATACAATATATTAATGACATGGGCTAAACCAGCAGTTGAAGAGTATCCACTGTTTAAATGGTCTTTTATTTGGAAAAATATTACATTTAAATGTATGGATCCTCACCAGAGAGGCTTCATATATAGGTAAATTCATGAACCACCAATCAGACTAGAAATGTTAAACATAAAACAAGATGATAGTTGTATAAGATGTAGTGAGATAGAATATCCATTACATATATTTTACTTCTGTTTCTCGCGATGAACTTGTCATGGGTTGTGCTAGGCTTACCCACGCAACCAACTCCAAAGTTTGTTTTACCAGAGATAAGACGCCCGGCGAGGCATAACTGGGACATGTATTTTCAATTAGTGTATGTTAGCCAGCCTTTAGGTGGGCAGTGAAACAGTGTTGTACTGTTCATCGCCACACCCAAAAACCTCATTTTGAGTAGTATCCCCTGAGCTATGGGTTAGTTAAGACGTCGTCTTGACTCTCCCTCCTGAAGGGGGCGGGACACCACACCCCACAGAGTACTCCAACGCTACCGCCTGTGAACCGCCGTTGGCCACCCAGACTGCGTGTTAACCTAGGTTGTCCTGCGGAATAATGCGGTGGATGCCTGGTTGCGACAAGAGCAATCCAGGCTGGCCTATCAAACCTACAGTAAATGGTTAATTAATTCACGCCAGAGTTCTTCCTGCACGACACCGCTTCAATCGTGGACCGTGATCGACACGCAGACTAAGTGTGGTTTGTTATCCCTGTGGAAATACGGTGTGGAAACCTGGTTAGCACACAAAAGCAATCCAGGCTGGTCTATTGCACCTAATGGTTAACTCAAGTCACGCTACTAGTTCTACTTGCCGACACAACCGCCCACAGTGACTCTGTCAGTGACGCAAGACTATGTGTGTGGTAACCCAAGAGTACCTTTTTGTTGTTATGGTCGGAAGAAGTTCTTGGATGAAGCCTGGTTGCAACAAAAGCAATCCAGGCTGGCAGTAAATGAATCACTTGAAGAATTAAGGCTCTGTTAAGTCATACCCACAGTAGAGTAATCACATGTGTCCCCAAGTTGGAAATTCTGTTTTAGAAGATAATTTTATTACAGCGTGAACGTGAGTAAATCATATATCCATGCAAATTGTAAATCATTGTATGGAAGTTGGCAAATAAATGTAAGTGCAATTATCTGCCCGTATCTGTGATCCTATCTATTATTACTAAAGTAATGACTGATTGGTTATGACAAAAGTATAACCAGTAACTTAGATAGATGTTGAAAATTAAATGAATTCAGTAAATCATCATTTATCAAGTATAAATCATGGAATGTTGAGTGGTGGAGTAATTTCACGAGATACTATAATCTCCTGTAAGTAATCAGTGTGAAGGTATCGACTCTACGGTAAGAAATAAGAAGCGACATATTATTATCTTTATATAATATACTCCACCTCATACTACCACTCATTCTTCTTTGTGGACCGATGCACCACCAAAACCATGACAGAACTCTACTGGCGACGGAGACCTTGTTTTTGTACGAGCAGGTAGTTGTCCCTCGCTGCTCATGTCCCCGCGCCTTGCCTTCACGACAGTCACCGTGGAGCTGAGACCACCTTAAACCACGTGTAACGACAGACTGTGTTCTGGCCCGCATCGACTCTGACATCTCCAATGTTGTCCGTGTGCGAGCCCTGCCATTACAACCCAGCCAGCAGGAGGAACTCTTCATGAGACTCGACAACCCCACCCCCTTTGAGTGTGTCGGTCGACTTTTTCTGTGTGTCAGAAAGTCCTTCCTTGTTATCGTCGATCGTCCGGGTTGTCCGTTGTCATCAAGTGCGGTAATGACACGACGTTCACGCCACCATCAGCAAGTTCCGCCACTACCGCGTGACGTGGGCGCGCCTATGCGATGCACAGAGGGCCCCAGTTCACAAGCCGACTTTGCTGTGTTCCTGACCAATGGGAGTCGGGGGCACGGACGTATATGTTTGACGACGCTTAAGCATGACTGTATATATATATATATATATATATATATATATATATATATATATATATATATATATATATATATATATATATATATATATATATATATATATATATATATATATATATATATATATATATATATATATATATATATATATATATATATATATTATATACATATTAATATATACATATATATATATATATCATACATATATTATACATATATATAATATATATACATATATATATATATATATATATATATATATATAGTATAGTTAGTTAGTTAGTATAGTTATATAGGTATGGGTTCATGTAATGAGTCGACAAAATATATGTATATAGCAGGGTTGTGTGTGTTGTGTTGTGTTGTTGTTTTGTGGGTGTGTGTGTGTTGTTTTGGTGGGGTTGTGTTGTGGTGTGGTGGTATATATGTGATATATATGTTGTGTTGTGTGGTTGTGTGTGTTTTGTGGTGTTTGTGGGGGGGTTGGGGGGTGGGGGGGGGGGGGGGTTGGGTGGGTGGGGGGGGGGGGGTTGTTGTTGGGGGTTGTTGGTGGGGTGGTTGTGTGTTGTGGGTTGTGTTGGTGTTTGTGGTGGGTGATATATATATATGGGTATATGTTATATATGATATATGGTGTGGTTGTGTGTGGTGGTGGTGTGGTGGTGTGTTGGTGTGGTGGGTTGTTTGTTGGTGGTGTGGTGTGGTGTTTGTGGGGTGTGGTGGGGGTGTGTGGGTGGTGTGTGGTGGTATATATATATATAGGTTATATGTATATATATATATATATATATATATATATATGTTTGCTGTTGTTGTTGTTGTTATGAGTTGATATATATACATATATGTTGGACATAGTTACAGTTGTTACATGTAGCAGGGGTTGTGGGGTTGTTGTGTGTTTGTGTGTTGTGTTGTGGTGTGTTGTGGGTTGGTTGTTGTTGTGGTTGGTGTTGGGGGGGGGGGGGGGTGTTGTTGTGGGTTGTTGGGGTTGTGGTGTGTGTGTGTTTGTTGTTGTGTGTGGGTGGTGTGTGTGTTGTTGTTGTGTGGGGGGGGGGGTTGTTGTGGTGGTGGTGTGGTGTGTGTGGTGTGTGTTATAGGCATATACAGGTATGTACACATGGTTGCTGTTAGGTGTATATATATATATATATATATATATATATATATATATATATATATATATATAGTGGTCCTCTGTAGAGCACAACTGCTCTTAGAAAGTTGCTCGTTAACTGAAAACTCGTTAACCGAAACCATTGTTTCAATGGGTTTTTGGGTAGTGGTTCAACGTCACCGAAAATTGCCTAAATTCAACAAAAAGGTAGAAAAGTACACTTACTTTGAGGTGTGTATGTAGAAGGCTCCTGGATGATGATGATGGGAATTAGAATGGGGGTGGAGGAGAAGGGAGAAGAGAAGGCATTGGGGTGGAAGAGAAGTCACCCCATGGCTATTTCACCCATAAAATTTTAGTTCTCTTTGGTGTAATTCAAGATTATTTTCTTTTAAATCAACACTGCACTGCATTATATATTGTCAATATGTAAAATAAATTTCAAAATGACCAATAATTTGCTTGTAAACACAGAAAAAAAGCATTTGGTTGAAGAGAGTCTCAAGCAAGATGTTACCTCCACTGAAAAGACATAAAGACTGACGCCTGTATGCTGTGCTGGCAGGCTGGATGGCGTGCACAAACTAGTGACCCTACCTTCAATTATGTTCAATAATTGTTAAAATGACTAAAAATTTAATATCAAACTTTTAAAATGATTGAATAGTATAAACTTTTGATATTTACTAAAAGGGTAAGGAAATTTAAGCCCTAGATTACTGTATTGGCAGACTAATACTTTAGAAGGTGGACCGCCAAATGCAAGCTAAAACATGTGGAGGTCGTCAGAAGAAACTTGTTAACGAGGATTGCTCGTTAACTGAAGTTAAGAATCTTATGGAAAGTAACCTCGTTAACCAAATTCGTTAACCGAGGCCGTTAACCGAGGGACCACTGTATATGCTTTGTGCTGGTTTATTTTTACGCACATTTATGCTCGCTTTACATTTACGCCGCACCCTGCCAGAACCGAATTCCACTTTACGGTGCATCTACTCATATACCGGTGAAGTATAATTTTTTATTTAGCTCATAAAATTCATACAAATTACCCGGCCAGAATATAATTTACATTGCTGGAATTCTTACAATTTGATGATCATTTTTAATATAAACATCATAAATTTTGCATCAGACATACAAATTTTAGATCTAAGGAAAGTATTTTTGTTTACTCAGAGCAAATATGTTATCTTTGTGCAAAAAATATGACGTGTATATTCAAAATATTCCTGATCTTGCAAGGAATCCAGCAATGTCAATTATATTATCCTAACTTTAATCTGAGGTATTATTTATTCCTAAAAATGTAAATATACTGTTTTAACCCAAACATTTCTGGTAGGGAGGGAAGGTGGGGGTGAGGGGTAGGGAGGAGGGAGGGACCCAGGGAGCAAGTGGGGAAGAGGGGGTGGGGAGCGAGGTGGGGTATTTTGATTGACAGATAGTGTTTGGGTAAGTATATTTTTTTTATTTATTGAAGATATTTGTTTTAGCTCATAAAATTCATACAAATTACCCGGCCAGAATATAATTTACATTGCTGGAATTCTTACAATTTGATGATAATTTTG